>NC_056727.1:596176925-596361925 GCF_019279795.1 Protopterus annectens
GCTAGATAGATAGCAGGAGGTGTGGGAGTGCAGGGGGGCTTGGCTCCCTGCAAAAAATGCTTTTATTTTTTGTGTGTGCTGAAGTATTTTCTCAACGCATGCATGGTAACATGTTGATGTTTGGTTTGTCAACCTTTTAAAGTCAATGATTCCGAGGTCGATGTATGGCCTACTCGATGAAAGTGAATAGCTCCATATATTGCCTTTACCCTTGCCCTTGTTTTTTGATGTCATGGCTGAAAAGGTCTGAGGACTAATTAATTTAATTGTTTAGCAGATAATACATTTAAATTTAAATCTTCTGTCTCATCAGTGACACTGTCAAATGTCAGAGCATTTCAGACCTCCAGTATGAGGTAGCACAGCACTTGGACAGATGCTCTTTGTGATGGCATTATGTCAGGTCATAATGTTACCAGACCACTACGTGCTAGTATCATTGATTAACTCAGATGTCAGACAGTTGCTCTGACCCTCATCCTTGGCAGCCTTATATGTCAGAGTTGTGACAGTGCATTACATGCCATCAACAAATCATACATCTGATAAAAAGGCCCTCTTTCCCCTTATTAGTGGTGCTGATGTATGGCAGAGTTTTGTCATGGTACATTGGGTAATACTTAATGCTTTCATCCACAACAGTATAGTCATTTTTTTCAT
Source organism: Protopterus annectens (assembly GCF_019279795.1). NCBI lineage: Eukaryota > Metazoa > Chordata > Ceratodontiformes > Protopteridae > Protopterus > Protopterus annectens. The sequence continues at coordinate 596,177,586 of NC_056727.1, forward strand.
TCTAAAACTTGACTGCTGCAGCTGTCACCTTTGAGATCAGTAACAAAAATACTTCTACACTAATATAAAATTTTAAGATTTTGCATTTATGTCAAATCATTATCCAGTTCACATATAAGCATTTTAAAATTTGATCTCATGTTGTCAATTTTCATTCATTCATCAAAATATGGGTCCAGATCCAATCCTCAGATTTGACTCAGCAACTGTTCTACCGCTCGTGGAAACCACTAGCTCTCAAGCTCCTCCCTTACCCATGATGCTGTAGTCTCCCTCCTTCTCCATATCTTGTTTGCTTCCATTGGGAACAGACCTGGTCGCTACAGCTCTCGAGCGAATCCTTTTCTTCAGAACAATAAGTGCTTCTTTGTTTTTTGTTTATCTTGCTGGTATTTCTAGTTATTATTCTACCTTTACCCATTATCTCTACTTACCATTGTTAACTCTTTTTTTTTTTTTTTTTTACCATAGTTGGTTATTCTTTACCTCTTTGCTGTTAATCAGCCAACTTTCTTTCTTACATGAGTAATCACTTAACCATTGTTGATATATTTTTCCTTACTGCTTGACGGTATTTCTCCTATTTAACATTGTTAGTAGATATTTAACTTCTGGTTTTTGTTTGTTTTTTTTGCTGTTTTTGGTTGCTGTATTGTTGCTGGAAGTGATTATGACAGATAACCTTTAGGTTTTAAGAAGTGTGGTAAATATGGGCACAAGATTCCCCTATTTGATGCCCACTTATTGTGTGTCTATTATGTAGGACCTGAGCATTTACAGGCTACCTGCTGTATTTGTAAAGGGTTCCTATTACCAGATCAAAAGACCGTAATCACGAATATGAAAAGAGAGACACTGATTGTGCGCAAGACGGAAATGCTGAACATCCAAAATAGCGGAAATTTAAATGTCGAAGTGTAATGGTTGGCCCATCTGCGGTATAGCTCCATAAGGTAAGTGTGCAATAGATAGGACTATGGGGTTAGGATGTGGGTTAAGGTAAGTGAATAGATAGGTAATGTATGTAAGATTTAGTGCAGTGTTAGAAGTAGGGATTTATTTAACTGTATGTATGTGTATTATTTATTTTTTGGGGTGTATGTCTGTAGGGGAAGTGTGCGGTAGTTACAGACCTTAGGGTTACGGAGGTGTTAAGGATACTGCATTGATAGTTGTGTATGTGGGGTTTAGTGTAGTGTTGGAAGTAGGGTTTTGTTAAATGTATGTATGTGTATTATTTATTTTTTTGGGTGTATGTCTGTAGGGGAAGTGTGCAGTAGTTACGGACCTTAGGATTAGGGAGGGGTTAAGGATAGTGCAAAGTTAGTTGTGTATGCGTGGTTTAGTGTAGGGTTAGAAGTAGGGTTTTAGTGCTTTACGTTAGGTTAGAAGTAGGGTTTAGTTAGTGTATGTATGTGGTTTATTTATTTTATTTGGGTAGGTAGTATGTAGCGGGTGGTGGGGTTGGCTGACTATGACAGTTCGGTATTTTATTTTTCGCTGTTTAGTGCATTTTTTGCGGTTCGTGTTATAGGTGTCAACATTTAGGTATTCGCATAAAGGGTTTTTCAATTTGGTAATATAGACCCTTTGTAAATCTTTCATTCCTAGAGTCCTTGTAGTTCAAAAGAATAAATTGATACTTAAAGGCCTCATTCCTTCAGCCTTAGGAGAATCACCATCAGGAGCTCAATTCTCCAAGCATGACAAAAAGGAGGCAAGAAATAGGCCTTCAGAGAAAACTAGTTCATCTCAGTGTTCTTCAGATCTGACCTCAGAACTGAGAGAGAAGATCAGGAAATCTTCAAATCCAACACACCACAAGTTGTTGGAACCTACCACTTCAGACACCAGGTCCATCTCTTCATATACTAGACCCTTGGAGCCAAAACCACTAACCAGAACCAGGTATGCATCATCTCTGGATCCAGTCCCATCTCGTCTCCCATCGCCCTTCCTGGAAAGATGTCGTTCTCCCTCCATTACCTCTTCCTGTTCATCCAGATGTCTCACCAAAGCTGATGTGGCTAGAATGATGAAGTTTCTTTTGACACAAATTCTGATGGAAGTTCTCCCATCCCCTACCCCAGTGGGTCCCATGGTCTTAACTTCTACAACTCCACCTGTTCTGGCTCCTTCTCCAGTCCGTCCTTCAGTTTCTGAGCCCTCACATCTGAGTATCTGGGTGCCATCGGCTTCAGATCCAAGTATACCTATATCTTTAGATCGGCTGTCTCCTCTGCGTATACTGTCTCTGAGTGTGCTGAAGTTGGAGGGCTCTTGGACCCAAATCTTCTTTGTTGAATCTGAGGGGGTTAGGGTAGACTCTGAAGTTGTCAGAGCCATCTCTGCTTCTCGGAGTGTCAGCATTCAATAGCTCGGTTCCGACTTCTGCCTTGAAGGTGGTGTCTTTGGGTCAGAGGGCACAGTCGGTCCAGAAGCATGTCTTCTCGGGTACAGTGGTTTCTTTCTCCCTGGGACATTCTGCCTTTGAGGTGATGGAGAGAGAGTATCCTCATGTAGAGATCAGATGGCTCCTCCACCCTTGCGTCTTCCTTCTGGTTCTCAGATGTCTTTGCGTTGTGAGCCACAGCATTCTACTCCACAGGGACAGACAGCCCAAATTCTCCATTGTTATTTCTTCTGATACTTATCCAGAGCATCCCACCAAAGAAGTCCCTAGGAAGAGGAACTGCAAGAAGAGGCACCTGGACTCCCCTCAGGAGTCATTCACAGAGGATATGGATTTCAATGAAGGGGAAGGGCCCCCAAGACCACCACCTGATGAAGTCTCATTTTCAGATATTTTAGAATTTTGAAACAGCAGGATGGTTGATCTACCAACAACCCTTCTCAAGAGGAATCAGTATTATTGGAGGCTTTTGGTGCTGGCTCATCTACCTCCTGGATGACTCCCCCAGCTGATGAGCTCATTGACTTGATCTCTCAGTAGGCATGGAAGGAACCAAATTATGTAGAGCCAATTCCCAAGAGACCTGATGGGGTCCTGGCACCACTGAAAGGAAGGAAGTTTTGGAACAAAGCAGTACCGGTAGATGCTATGGTTGTGGCAGCAGCTACCAGAAAAGAACTTGCGGAACAGAGTTCTTCTGTCCACCCCCCTCAATAGGAAGTCTAGGGTGCTGGACAGATTTGGGAAGTGAATATATGCATCAGCGACCTTTGTACTCAGGTCCGTGAATTACTTTGTGTACTTTACCAGATTACAGAGGGATTTGATCAAGGAACTCTCAAAACCCTCTCAGGGACTAGTGCTGTGAGAAGGAGTCTTCTGTTGCTTCACAGTTAGCCACCCTTCAGTCCATTTAAAATTCATTTGTGAGACTCGTTTCACATGCAGCTAAAAGAGCCTCAAGAATGGTGAGTTTGGGCCTTTCCATCAGGAGACATGCTTGGATGCACCTATATGATTTTGTGGAGCCTTTCATGTCATCCTTCATCAGTGCTCTTTTTGACGGAAGTTTGTTATTTGACCCCAGTGTGAAGAGCACACTCTCCAGGTGTGAGAACAATGCAAAGAGCTTGTTGGCAGTTGGTGTGGTGTACCTTTTTTTGACTCCTCAAAGAACCTTTTCCAGGAATCCACGAGCTGGTTGAAAGATGTGGTTCAAGAAATTCCAAGGTTGAGGTAGTTGGGAGAAGTTCAATGGAAGACACCACCCACATGGAAGAGGAGGCCCACAGAACCAAGGGTCCAGAGATTCTTTCTCCGACAGGCCCTATCAGCACTCCTGAAAAGAGGTCCAATTGCCCACCTCTGAAATCAGTCAGTGGTCATTTATCCCTTCACCAGAGAGCCTGGCTTGACTTAACAAAAGATACTTGGGTGCAGAGGATCCTTTCCAGAGGCTATATAATTCTCTTTTCTCTACCACCATCACTACAGAACAAAATCCCCAACATTCTGCCCTGTCAGAGGAAGACAGCAGCCTTAGAAATACAAAAGCTGTTAGACAAAAGAGTCATCCAAGAGGGCCCCCAGACCAGAAAGAATCTGGAACTTACTCAAGATTATTTTTAGTGTCAAAGACAACAGAAAACTGGAGACCAGTCTTGGAGGTCAATGTTCTGAAAAAGTCGGTTCAGTGTACCAAGTTCCAGATGGTCACAGTTCAGTCCATTTTGCCTTTCCTGCACAAGGACAACTGGATGTGCTCTATAGAGCTCCAGTATGTGTTCTACTACATAAAAAATGAACAGATGATCCAGGAGGTACCTACACTTCTGGCTGGGAGCCAGTCACTACCAGTTCAGAGCACTGCCCTTTGGTCTCACCACAGTCTCCAGGGTGTTTACCAAATGCATGGCAGTGGTAGCAGCTCACTTCAGACTGCAGGGATTCTGACTGTTTTCATACCTAGATGATTGGCTCCTTACCACCTCGACCAAGCATCTACTGATAACAGCTTGAGAATATGTTCTCTAGACTTGTTCCAATCTGGGCATCACAATCAACCACAAGAAATCTCATCCTCAACTTTCTCTAGCTCTTGAATTTATCGGAACCAGTTTCAGCACAACATAAATGATAGCATCTCTGTTATTACCAAGAGTTCAAACTATTTATTTTCAAGTTAGCAGAATAATTCAGAGTTCATTGCTACCAGCTCACAAGGCATTACAGACCCTGGGGGTCTATGTCAGCAGATATAGTTCTTCCACTAGCAAGGTACAATATGAGAATTCTATAATGGACATTGGCATCCCAGTGGTCCATCTTACATCAACCCTTGTCCACCAAGATCAACATAACTCAGGCTTGCAAGAGATTCCTTTGGTGGTGGATTCACTCAGATCAAGTATTGCAAGGTCATCCATTCATCTTCCCTCAACCCAAGGCCATAGTGACCACAGACTCTTCCTAGATCAGGTGGAAGGGATTTCTTAGAGAAGACTGTTCAAGGCACATGGTCCCCCGAAGAGGCCAACTTGCATATCAGTGTGCTGGAAATAAGAGCAGTACTCCTAGCACTGCAGGCATTCCAAGACTCTATCCCTTCTGGGACTATTGCAATTCAAACTGACAATATCTTTGTGGTATGGTACATCAACAAGCAATGAGAAACCAGATCTTACCCCTTGTGTTGAGAATCTATGAGAGTGTGACAATGGGTAATTTCTTCAAATCAATTTCTCATAGTAACGCACATTCCTGGGAAATCCAACGGGGTAGCAGACAAGTAGAGCAGGTCCATTCTATTACCTCACGAGTGGTCTCTCAGCAAGAAGGTGGCAAAAATGATTTTCCACCGGGGGGGGGGTTAACCATCCTGTGACCTATTTGTATCCCATTTTAACAACAAATGCAGCAGTTTCTTTGCCCTAATCCCTCCACCAGGGAAGTACTAAGAGACACTCTTCTTCACGATTGACCCCTAGGTCTCCTCTGTGCTTACAGTCCAACTCCCCTAATTCCCAAATTTCTACAGAAAGCATCCTGATTGAAGAGTGAGGTCATCCACTTTGCCCCTATTGGCCTTGACAGATTTGGTTTCTCTTCCTTTGGCCTCATCTACTCTACCTGCCTTGGATTCTGGATCCAATTCCAGACCTCCTGTCTCACCTGACAAACATGACTCACCTGGACATCTTGGGCCTCAAGTTAACTGCATGGTATCTCCAGTTCCATTGATAGCCAGACAACCAAAGTGCTCATCTCCAGTTTACCACTTTCTTTTATCTTCTCACAAGGCTTCCACCAGAAAAATCTACAGGAGCAAATGGAAAAGATATGTCCTTTGGGCACAACAACATGACATGGGCCCTTTTTCAGAATCAGTACATAGGATCCTTGAGTTCCTAACTTACAGTTTCAATGAAGAAGCTAGTCCTTCTACAGTTAAGGTTTAGCTAACTGTTATCTTCAATTTTGATATCAGAGTTGATAATTTTACATTAGCATCTTCACGTCTTTGTAAGGCATTTATAAAAAAAAACCTTTTTACTAAAGCACCCTCTTCAAGGACCCTACTCCACCTTGGGATCTTACTTTAATGTTACAGGCCCTAACTCAGAGATCTTTTGAACCTGCAGCGAGATGTGAGTTGTGATATCTGACTTGGAAAACGATTTTTCTCATAGCCATAACATCAGCTATAAGAGTATCAGAACTGCAAGCCTTATCTTTTAAGCCTCCTTATTTAATCTTTCACAAAGATAGAGTGTCTTTAAGAACCAGACCTTCCTTCCTTCCTAAGGTGTTGTCAGGATCTAACATTAATCAGGCCATTAATCTCCCTGTATTCTTTCCAAATTTCTCTAACAAAAGTGAATACATGTTACACTTATTGGATATTCATAGACAATTATGTTTCTATCTGCACAGATATGAGAAATGCAGGAAATCTGACCAGTTGTTTGTTTCCTTTTCAGAAACCAAATTGGTTCAACCAGTTTCAAAAGTAACTTTACCAAAATGTTTGACTGATTCTATTTTCTTCATGTTTAAAAAGCTGGTTTTGGTCCTTCCTAAGCCCTTAAAGGCTCATTCAGCTAGGTCCATGGCGACTTCATCAGCGTTCCTATCCAGAACTTCCATGGAAGATATTTGTGCAGTTGCAACTTGGGCTATCTATTCAGGAATATACTTCCTTAGAGTCCACTCAGGATTTGGGTAGCTGCGAACTCTGTCCCATATGTTGAGAAATGAATAAAAATTGACATCAGATAAAGAAGTTATGTACTCACCATAATGTTCCATCTGTGTTGTCCATTTTCATTCTTCCTCAAGTCCCCTCCCTCCAGCCTCCTACCTTGTTTCTTTGATGACTTCTGGAACAGTGGGAGAGTACCTCAGGAACCAATTTCCTTTTCTACGAGCTCCATGAAGTGATTTTCTATAGTATGCAAAATATAGAAATGTTTTACTTTAGGGAGCTGCAAACAAGATCTGAAGAAGGAGGGGGGCTACAGCATTATGGGTAAGGGGGCAGCTCAAGAGTTTGTGGTTTTCACAAGCTGTAGAACAACAACTGAGTTGGATCCAAGGATCGTATCCAGACCCATATGATGAGGAAAATGAAAATGGACAACACAGAATGAATGTTATGGTCAGTACATAACTTCTTTTTATGTATTCATCTTGCAATTTTTAATAATATTGAAACCAACTAATCAGTTTAATTGTGTTGAATATTCACAGCACCTAGATGTAATGTCATCATTGAAATAATTTCTGCTTTGTACCCTGACAAGTGACCAGTTAACACCCCCCCAAGAAATGCATCTTTACTTCTTCATTTTGTTGAACATCTTTAACCTTTGTTACAGCTGTTTCCCAACTGTACAAATAAGCATTTAGCACTGATAATAGATGCATGTTTTTACACTTGTGTTACAATAGCTTCAGAGCACAGTACAGTTCCAGAAAGTATGCAAATGTGCAGCTTGTGCTATTTTGTGTCTTTACTTAGATATTGTTTCTGTATTTATTCACACCTCTTCCCACCAAGTATCAAGCCTAATCAAGAGTACGTGATCCCATTTGTTCCCTGTCAGTTTGGGATCACCCTACAGATCAATGAGAGAGAGAGCCTGTACTGGGAGGTGCATAGTCCAGACATACATTGGAGGACGCTTGTTTTTTAGTTATGGCCCTACCCCCATCACCAGATAGTGACGTACACATCTGCATCACCACAGGGACTGCCTAATATTCCTCCTCTTCAATGCATGTGAACTCCCTCACATGCACATGCTAGGATAGGTGCTCCTGTTACTGGCTTCAGCAGCCACAGATAACACCCCTCGCTGACTGGCTCCTGCTTTCTTCTCCTGAAGATTTAGCAAACTTCCTGGCTGATAAATTCAGCTCCAACTTTACCCCTCTCTCCCCCTCAACCTTCCCTCAGGAAATATTATCAAATATAACTCTCCCTACTGTCAGTAGGGAATAGGTCCTTAATGCTCTCTCTAAGACCAAGAACACTGCATCAATGGACCCAGACAATATCCCAGGATGCTTTCTAAATAGCATGAAACATGACCTATCAGGGCCTCTGGAATTACTATTTAACTGTAGCCTCCAAACAGGCTTCATACCTCATGAATGGAGAAAGGCAACAGTCATCCCTCTGCACAAAGGTGGGCCATCTACAGACCCTGGAAACTACAGACCCGTAAGTCTCACTAGTCTTTTATGTAAAGCCACACAAAGAATTATCATGGAGATGATCACTAGAGATATAGTAAACCTCCAGACACTGGACCCAACCCAGTTTGGTTTCATCAAGGGCAGATCATGCCTACTCAACCTAGTGGACTTCTTTGAGAAGGTCACCAAAGCAATGGATGAGGGGAAAATTGTTCACACTGCCTATCTTGACCTGGCCAAGGCATTTGACACAATACCCCACTCGGGCATTGTTGACAAATTCAACAGGTTAGGTATAAACCCGTATGTCACCCGGTGGATAGCCAGCTGCCTCGCATATAGGACCAGGAAGTTAGAATTGGGAAGTCCACCTCTACAAAGAGGCCAGTCACAAGTGGAGTCCCTCAAGGATCAGTCTTTGGACTGCTCCTTTTAGTCATTTACTTCTCAAAAGCTAAGGTCAATGATGATGGTCTCTGGATGACTAAATTTGCAGATGATTGCAAATTAGGCACTGTCATTGAATCTCACACTGATACAAATGTTCTCCAGAAGGGGCTGATACAGACAAACAACTGGTGTCAGAGCCATGGACTAAAACTAAATGCAAAGAAATACATAATAGTATCCTTTGGGAAGTCATCCATCCCAGGTAACTGTCATAAAGTGTTATCACATTCAGGTGGCCTTAGAGTTGATCCAGTAGTCAGGGACTTAGGGACACACATAGGTAATAATCTAGCCTTTGACCATCACGTATCTACAGTGGTGAGGAAATTTTATGTTGCGCTACTTATAAGCAAAGGTACAGCATCTAAGTTTGAGAAAGTCATTGTTCCACTGTATTCAGCATTCATCAGACCTATCATTGAGTACAATGCCCCCTTTGGTATGTACCTAACCAGGTATATCCAACAACTGGAATGTCCACAGAGGTTCCTCACTAAAGGAATACTGGGCATAAGTAAAATGTCCTATGCAAACCACCTCAAGGCTCTATCCCTGTATTCTGTCTCCTACAGGCTGTTGAGGAGAGATCTATGCCTGTCATACAGGGCATTGTCAGACCCCACTCTGATGGACCTCTTGCATGTCCACAAAACAAACAGCACCAGAATTACCCATTCTAAAGACTTAAACCTTGCCTGTGATATAAATAAGACCTGCTGGAGAGATAGGTATGTATCCCAGAGACTACCCCCGTCTGTGGAACAGGCTCCCCATCCATGTGAAGCAGAGTTTCTCCCTAACCTAATTCTAGTACAACTTGGATAATTGGATGGGAAACTGGAAATTCATTCCTGGTTTGGCACCTATGTCTCTAATGGACACAGGTAACCTGTAAATGGTTCATCTCTCAGACCCATGCTTACACTTATCAAGGGTATCAGAACTTGTCAGAGATTTGGGATTCATAGCTAGGCTTAAAGAGACCATTGTGGTTGTTAACCTAGTAAAAACGTATGAACCTATGAACCTATCATGCAACAAGAATGCCAGGCAAAGCCAGCTATGAAACCACCTCTTTCCCTTGCTGGATTGGCACGCTCATCCACCCTGTCCATATGTACATTCTCCCTGTAGACCCCTAAATCACCAAAACCACTAACTGAACCTGAGTCATCTGGGTCACAGTCAATCTCTCTCTACACCACCAGGCTGCTATCTTTAGTTAGATATTTCAGCAATAACCTATGACTGGGTGTGGATAACGCAGGATTTATCCATGATTGGCATGGTTGGATCACAAGAATGATGCCCTAATGATTAAGCAAAACCAGCCATGGGAAAATCCCACATTACCTACATACAGTAGAGAGTCGATTATCCACAAGTCAATTATCAGAAACGTCAATTATCAGAACTAGCCTTCCAAAGTTTTTGGGTAGGAAAAATCATAAAGTCTGAATATGTAAACATTATACGTATATGACCATATTTTTTGAGCTTGTAGTCAGCTTGTGTGTGAAAAATATTCTTTATTGTCCATTGGAATCACTGAATGGTTGCAAAGTGCATTCCTACATGCAGAAAAAAACAAGATTTTAGAAGTTTTTTTATCCGGTTCAATCTCACACTGATACAAATGTTCTCCAGAAGGGGCTGACACAGACAAACAACTGGTGTCAGAGCCATGGACTAAAACTAAATGCCAAGAAATACATAATAGTATCCTTTGGGAAGTCATCCATCCCAGGTAACTGTCATAAAGTGTTATCACATTCAGGTGGCCTTAGAGTTGATCCAGTAGTCAGGGACTTAGGGACACACATAAGTAATAATCTAGCCTTTGACCATCACGTATCTACAGTTCAATTATATGTTTCCAGTTCAATTATATGTTTGATTATCCAAACAATTTGATTATCCGAACTACCCTAGGTCCCAATTAGTTCTGATAATCAACTCTCTACTGTATAGGAGTGGATTTTTGTTATTATACAATGACATTATTTAAGAAATTCCTTGCCTTTTTAAATAATATCATTGTATTATGGTACTTTGCATGGGTATGGCATGTACGTCCACACGCTTCCAAAGTGTACTATTGATGTGTAGGAGAGGAGAAAGAGTAGGTACTTAGTTCTTAGGAGCATCTCTATTGTGCGTTTATGTGTTCACAGTAACAGAATAAGAAGGAAAAGCTATGTTTTTAAGAAACAAGCATGTTCTCCATTTCTTCTGCCTTTACTGTTTTTCTCTCTCACTTTTTTAAGGTTTCTAGCAGTATGATCAATCCACCCAGTGAGTCGCGATGAGTCCCAAACATTTTTCCTGTGGAGAATGCTGAATTTATAACAGGCTCTCTGATTGACCTATCCAATCAGTGTGCATCTTTTTGAGTATTAAATCACTCTCACTATATATTACTTAATATATATATTTTCTGGTTAATGGCAGTAAATCTGCAAACATTGATGCTGTAATTCTGTTGTTTTTACCACTTATTTTATGCTCATTTGTAACAACAGAATTTTAATTCTTATTCATCTATGATTTTTCAAATATTTAGAGCCTTTAATGTTACAATGGACCTCATGTGTGAGTCACAACATATTTAAAGCTTATGACATAGGTACTGTTTCAGTTTCTGATGTTTGGCAAGAATGCTTTTTACAGCATCTATAATGTAACCAGAATTGCTACCTTCTGTTTTTCATATGAAAACATCAATACTGGTAATATATTTTTGCAGGAAAGTTGTTTTTTATCCCCTTTAAGACTTGATCAAGCTATCTGAGGACCCGTTCCCATATTAGTTTGGCTTCTGTACGTATGCCTTCATATTTAGGATTTGTATGTGCTTTGACATGCATGACTTTGCAGTAAATTGGGATTTTTTTTCACTTACTATTGGTACTTTTTTTCTTCCAGTATGAGGCTTTTCACTGTTTTATTCATGCATTATCTCTAAGAAATGTTTTTATCAAGTCATTCCTCTAGAGTAAATCTGTCCCCCACACCTCAGTAGTGCACCCTGCCCAGGTGGAGATGGTTTTGTAACTCTTAGACAACCTGACGAGCTCATTAGGTGATTTAACCATCATATGTGGAAACAACATAAAATGTTATCACATCCAGGTGGCCATCTGGGTTGGGTTGACTGTTTAATTCATTTGTCTTGTAGCAGGATGATTCAGTCCTGCATTGCTTTTCAGCTGTTTCACATGTTTCTGATCAAGAGATGAATGATGAAACTATGCATTTTGCCAAATCTGTGAGATTTCATTGTCTTGATCATGAAATGGAATGAGGGGGCATAGTTTAGAACAATGCCCTCTTGGCCTCATTTCACTTTTTTCTTTCCCCTGTGGTATACACTACTGGTGTAACATGAACACTGCTGATGGATGATACCCTTGGTCCTGTTCATGCATTTTTTTAGTGTCATCTTTGTAGACTGTCTTGGAAAACATTACTGGAGAAATGCAGTCCTGTCTCCTGTCCACAATATATGCTGAAATATATTCTCCAGGGTGACAATTACTTATAGTTGGCTTTGATACTTGTGAGCTTGGCTACAGCATAATGCCATTTCTGTGTTCTGTACCCATTAGTTTTTTGCACTGCACTGGCATAGCAACCACGCTCCTTATGCCTTGCACTGGTAGCTTCTAGAAGGCAGGTGGCAATGGCATGCTTCAGAATAGTCCCACCAGTCATCAGTCTATCTGTCTGTGCAGATTCATGGAAGCATATCTGCTTCACATCATAGCTCCAGTTGCATTATGCAAATAATGAGCTCAGTATTGGTCTGCTGGGCTACTAACTGGTTAGAGGTCAGCCTGAAGGGCTAGCAATTAGTAGGCAGCTGTCTGAAAACATGCTCCTGCAGTCTACCTGTTTCCAGAGAGTTCATATGATCGCTACTTAACTTTTACAATAGTGCTGTATCATAAAGTAGTGCCCAAAATGGATGGAATTTAAACATGCAAATGTTAATCAAAATTTAAGAAAAAAAGCTAAAGCATATAAAAATAAGTTAAAGAGCAATTCTGTTATCTCTAGCATTTACTAGTACAAACAGCATCCAGTAAGGTTTTATAATTTAGAGAGTATTAGTGTATTATGTTTTCTGATTTATAGATATGTTGGTGTAACTAAATCCTGCCTGCTGCTGTGTCTTTAAAATGACATGCAGGATGCTGTAAATATCACATGCTCTATAATGTAAATATTTTATGGTGAGATTTCTTTGAATTCTTTCCCAGGCTGAGTCTAAAAGTGGTCCTGATGGATCAGAGCTTTACACCTGTTAACTAACATTAAATAAGAATAAAATATTAAAAAAAATAAATAAATTAAAAAGTTAAGAGTTACACCACAGGTACCTGAATGCCAATCATAAACAATAAAAAAAGAAGTTTTCTTAAATAAATGTGTTCACTGTTTAATAAGAATGACTGGCATTTTATAGAGAAATATGTTCGTGTTTCATTTGTATTTAGCAGCTTAAGTAAACATGTTTTGCTGGAAATGCTGTCACGTTACCAGACAAGTTTAAAATACACATTTTATTAGCCAAAGGTGACCTTGGATTGGCACCCAGAACAGCAGTGTTACATCTGTGTACTCTGGATTGTAAAGGAGAGCTCTGTAATTTTGAACAAAGTGTCACAGATTGCTAGGTCCGGGATGAATACCTTTCTCTGCATACAGGTGTGTCTTAAAAGTGGTAGCATGGAATACTGCCAAATGAAACACTTGCCATTTAAGGGAACCTGAAGTTTATCACAGTGTTTATCAGGTCATAAAAAGTGTCAAGCTGATGCTACACAGAGAAAGCTTTGCAGTTCTGTAGAATGCTATCAGTAAAGGACTGGAAATACTTGGATCTATGTGACTGCTACAGTTGTTCACTATGTGGGAAATGCTTATTAACTGGTTACATTACAGCATCTTATTTCACTAGGCTCATTCCAAGAAAATGCACATGAAGACAATGTTAAACACTATGCAGAAAAGTAACAAAAAAAAACTTTAAAACAAGAATAAGGCATTTTTCATCTATGTCCACAACCACAAAGGCAATATACAACAATGTGCTGAAGTACTGGTAAACAGAGCCACTTATATTGTGCCAAAGAATGTAGTAAATCTACTGGCTGATAAATTCAGCTTCAGGTTTACCCTACAAACCCCCCTAGACACCACTCAAGAAATATACCCAACTATTACTCCCACAACTGTCACCAGGGAACTGGTCTTCAAAGCACTCTCCAAGGCCAAAGACATTGCATCGATAGGACATGATAACATTCCAGGATGCCCCTTAATAGCATGAAAAATGGCCTATCAAGCCCACTAGATTCACTATTTAACTGCAGCCTTCAAACAGGCTTCATGCCAAATGAATGGAGGACTGCAACTGTTATCCCTCTGCACAAGCAGGGAATATCCATGTATCTGGGAATGTATTGAGCCATAAGCCTGATTAGTGTCGTATGTAAAGCCATGGAAAGAATGATCATGGACTCGATAACTAATGAGATAGGAAACCTTCAGGCACTAGATACTACTCAGTTTGGTTTTGTCAAGGGCAGGCCATGCATATTCAACCTGGTGGACTTCTTCAACAAGGTCACCAAAGCAATGGACAAGGGCAAAATGGTGCATACTGCCTACCTTGACCTGGCCAAGGCATTTAACACAACACCCCACTCAGGCATTGTAAGCCATCTTGCTAAATTAGGTTTAAACCCTAGACAGTCATTTCGTGGATAGCCAGCTGGCTCACAGGTTGGATCCAGGAAGTCAGGATAGGGGAGTCAACCTCCACAAAAATGACTGATTGCTAATGGAGTCCCTCAGAGCTGAGTCCTGTCCTTTTTGGCATCTTCTTCTCTGAAGTTAAGGTTAGTGGCAAAGGCATCTGGCTGACTAAGTTCACAAAGGATCGCATACTAGGTACAATCACTGAATCCACCCAAGACACAAATACGTTCCAAGAAGGCCTGTCACTGACTAATAACTGGAGTCAGAGTCATGGTCTAAAACTCAATGTCAGTAGGTGCTTAACTGCCTCAAAGCCTTATCCTTATAATCAATCTCCTACAGGTTGCTGAGAGGTGATCTGTGTTTGACCTACAGTGCATCCCCTTATCCAGCCTTAATGGACATTGTGCACATCCACAAAACAAATGGCAACAGAAAGTCCCAATCCAGAGACCTAAACCTCATCTGCAAGATAAATAAGACATGCTAGAGGGACAGCCATATGCCTCAGAGACTGCCTCCTCTGTAGAATAGATTTCCAATCCATGTGAAGCAGAGTTCTTTCCTGCTCCTACTTAAGTGCATCTTGGATTAATGGATGTGAAATTATGAACCTACCACTGGTCTGGCACCTATGTCTCTATTAGACAGAGGTACCTTGTAAATTCTCAACTACTCATGCCTGAGCTATATATATTGTTGTCGTTCGGCTTTTCCCGGTTAAGGGTTGCCACAGTGGAACTCTGGTCTGCTAATGATTGGCAGTAGATTTTTATGAACGCTGAGGTGCCAGCTTGACGTTCAACCTTCAACAAAGGCATACCAATTTACGCATGTCTTTTGAACGCCCACCCAGCCGTGGGGAGGACATGCAGACTCCACACAGAAGGCACTCCCCGCACGCCAGCCGAGAATCGAATGGGAGAACCTCTTGCTGTGAGGCAACAATGCTACCGCTGCACCACATGAGCTATATATACCCGCACAAAAACCTTTAGAACAAAACCTGACTAATATTTTTGGGAAGAATGTCTAGGCTTAAATAGGCCCACTAGGGTCGCAAACCTAGTAATCCCCTATGATCCAATAAACAAAGCGGAAATGCTTCTGCTTCACCACAAACATGCCCATGACATACAGAATGTAAAAAAGTGAAAACAAATATTGCATATGCACTCTATGCAGGAGGGCAAGCCTGCCTTCACCTCCCACAACCCATGTTGCTTATCTATATATATATATATATATATATATATATATATATATATATGTGCGTGTGTGTGTACCAACTCTGAGATACACTACAGTAGGGAAAGTGCAAAAACAGTTCCCGCTGTACCAGACATCTCATGCACCAATCTAGGGCCCTTTTCATACTGCTAAAAAGCCAGTAGCACATACATTTGACATTTTTGCAGATCAACTTTTTCAGGTCGATCTTTTAGCTTTTAATATTAAGTCCAGTTGAGGTAATGAATGTCTTCCATTTGTAAAGGGGTGTTCTTTTGTGTTTATATTTTGAATTATATAAATTTTTCATGAAGATATGGAAAACATCATTTTAATCAAACTGTCCACACTCTTTTTAAGTGACATGGCATCTATTACATCCACCAGAACTACTATCAACTCAAGCTGATAATTTAACATCTCTTCCAAAGACTGGCATCTCAGAAGTGTAAAAAGAATCCAGCCGCCTTGTTTGGAGATTAAACCTACTGCCTTCTGATCTTTCCAGATCAAAAGGAAGTCTGTTTAGAACCAGTTTTGGTTTTCTCAGCAATTTGCCTCTCTCTCTCTCTCTCTCTCTTTTAACAGCTTTATTGAAATTATCACTTAAGACATAGTCAAACATATAATCATATAAAAGAAAATCAACCATATTAAAATATTCCCAGTTGTAGACATTATACATCACATATATTTATTCTTTTATGTATTTGTCATAAATTCAACATGACATAAATTACATAAATATCCTTCCGAATAACTCTAACATAATTTCCACTATATATTCCTTAAATTCCTCTTTTTAAAAGGTAAGTAGGGAAGTACCCGTGTCTCATTTGTACTTCATTACCCTGCATTTTTATCTTAGTGGTTACTGGTGCATGATGTGAAATTGTTATTGGATGTGTGCCAAAGCTTTCAATTAAATGCATATGTTCCTGTGAAATCTAATTTCTGTCTCATCCAGCCCAGTAACTGTACCTTGGGAAATAATATGTGAATTTTCTCCATGTTCCTACTACTCAATTTATGTCTTCCATGCAAAATATTTTCATATTTTTTTCAGAAATCTACCCTCTTTTGTTATATGTACCTTTCTAGGTCCCCAGATACATCCTCACTTTTGCAAATCCCATTCCAGTCCCACCTGTAAGTAATATTTCCTGCTGAAAGCTGATTATTTCTTCCCAGATTTTCTTAAACTCCATAATAGCAGTTTAGGTGGAATATAAATGCATGCTAGTGTAATCTTCCTCTCTTGCTAGTAGATCCTTACTAATGCAAATCTACCAATATTATCTTTTTCCATCTTCTATCACTATTGGAGCTCCTTTAACAATTAGGGTAGCTACTCCTCTTTTCCTTTGTCTCTGATACTCTGGTGAACATCCCTACTGAAACCCCTTTTTATGAAATTCACATGCTCATTTCTTTCCAGGTATGTCTGCTGTATATTCCTATTTGCACTCTGCATTTTTTAATATAATTCAATACTCTTTCCTTTTTGTTTATACCTGCAACACCGTTCAAGTTCCAAAATAATATGTTTAATGTAGCCGTTATAATAAGTTATTATTCTCACCTATTATGTATGACAGCTTTTTGAAATGTCTGTTTCCATCATTTGTTACATGCACCCATTAATGTTTGACAGGGTGATCTTTTTATACGGTTGTTTCTTGTCATCTCCATTTAAACCTATGTCACATTTTACAAGACATTGGTTTAATGAAAACTCTCAAACGAAAAACAAACACCCTCTGAGAACACCCTATAATCCATCAACTTTAAACAAATACAGAAAACTATGTTGTTGTTGTGTCTTTCGGCTTTTCCCGGTTTGGAGTCGCCACAGCGGAACTCCAGTCTGCTAATGATTGGCAGTAGATTTTTATGTGCTGGCTTGCCGGGCCTAACGCACAACCTTCAACAAAGGAGTGCCCATTCACAATTGTCGCCACACAGAAGACGCTGTAACTGAGAATCGAACGGGCAACGTCTAACTGTGAAGCGACAATGCTACCGTAGCACCACCACCACAGTATATCTTTAAATAACAAAGTTTAACCCTCCTGAGAGGAAGAGTTGTCCCAAATTGACAGCTGCACACATACAGGCAAAATCTAACCTAAAACTAAGCCTGTACTGCTATTTATGCTAATTGCCGTCTGTTCTAGTTTTATCATTATTCCCTTCCCAGATGTGAAAACAGCTTTTTTTGTTTTCAGAATACATTAACATTTAGCGTTAAAAAGTGCTCTGGCTTTTTTGTTGCATACCAGTCAGTTTGTCTCTGTGGAAACTTAAGAATAAAATGTACATCTCATAGTCAAATTCAAAGTAAACTTTATGGTCATTCAGATCAACAAATGCAATTTACCACTAGATGAAATTTCATTGCTTCAGACTTGTGCATTGAAAAACAGTTTTCGCAAGAGGGTGAAGGTAGCACATAATGGAAGAAATTCTAGACAGTACATATATAAATACACATGCAGATAACTTACCCACCTCCATTTTTAAGATATGATAGCAGCATTGCATATTTCACAGTTCCCGTACTTGTGCAAGTAATAATTTAGTTCAGCTTGCATAATTTAGATAAATAAAATAATTTAATTCTATGACAGCAAAGGCAATCACATTGCACTTATGGTGCCCTCACAAACTGAGGGAGTGTTGATATTATTATGGTTAGTTGTTTAATAGTCCGATTGTTTGTGGAAATAAACTATTCCTGAATCTTGATGTTCTACAACCGCATGCTTCTATATCATTTCCCTGAAGACAGGAGGTGGAACAGTCCATGTGTGGGATGATACTTGTCCCTTATCAGTTTCATGACCCTGCCATGGTATCTACAACAGTAAAGGTCCTTTAAGGACTGAGGGGTTTATCCTGTGATTTTCCTAGCCTGCTTTTCAACCTACTCTAATGCCTTGTGATCTGTGTATGAGCAGTTTCCATACCAGACTGTGATGTTGCTAGTCAGTATGCTTTTGTTCACGGCCCTGTAGAAGGACATAAGCATATAGGAGGGGAGGTTTGTTCTGCATAGTCCCTGGAGGAAGTGGAGACCTTGTTGGATCTTTTTACAAGGCTGGAGGTGTTTGTTGCCCAGCTTAGTTCATCTGAGATATGCACCCTTAGGAATCTGGTGCTTTTTACCCTTTCTACTGCCATACCACTGATGGTGATGGATACGTGGGACCCTTGCTAACTCCTGAAGTCAACAATGATTTCTTTTGTTTTGTCAACATTTAGTGCTAGGTTGTTGTTGATGCACCATCTGGTGAGTTGGTTCACTTTCTCTCTGTATGCCCCCTCATCGTCATGTCTAATGAGGCCGATCATGGTGGTATCATCTGCAAACTTGATGATGTGATTTGTCTGATGTTTTGCAGAGCAGTCATGGGTTAGTATTGTGAAGAGAAGTGGACTTAGTAGGCAACCTTGTGGGACCCCTGTGTTCATTGTGAGTGGTTCCTGCCAACTTGAATGGCTTGGGGCCTGTACGTGAGAAAGTCAAGGATCCAGTTGCAGAGTGTATTTTCTATGCCTAGTTGACTTAGTTTAGACAGCAGCTGCTGTGGTATTACAGTACTAAAGGCTGAGCTGAAGTCTAGGAACAGCATATGTACATAGCAATTTTTGTCTTCAAGATGGTTCAAGATGTGATGTAGTGTCATGGATATGACAGTGGAGCAATTTGGTCTGTAAGCAAATTGTAAAGGATCAAAAGAAGCAGGCAAACAAGATGATATATGCTCTTTGACCATCCTTTCAAAGCATTTCATCACCACCAGTGTGAGTGCGATGGGCCGGTAGTCATTTAATGTGACTGGGGATGACTTCTTTTGGCAGAGGAATGATGATGACATATTTGAAGCATCTTGGCACAATAGCCCATCTGAGAGATGTGTTGAAGATGTTAATGAAGACAGGTGCCAGTTGATCTGCACAGTCCTTAAATAGATTACCTGGAATCTTGTCAGGACCTGCTGCCTTACCTTGTTGGACTTTTCTTAGGTTCTTTCAGACTACCTCCAGGCTGAGATATAGCAGTGTGGCATCCCCATCCATGGGTAGTATCTTTGGTGAGGTGTTGTTTGTCTCCTCAAATCTGCTGAAAAAAGGTGTTACATTTGTCTAGAAAGTCTGTATTGTCTACACATTGTGTTCACTGAGTTTGTAATCAGTAATGCACTGGATGCCCTTCCACAGCTGCCTATGGTCCTTTTGATCTGTGAATTGTCTTTGTATTTTTAGCCCATGAGCATGTTTTGCTGCTCTTACTCCCTTGTTCAGGTTGGCCTTGACAACTTTCAGGGCATCTTTATCTTCAGACTTGAAGGCAACATTACATGCTCTCAATAGCTAATAGACCGCAAGTGAGCAATGGTTTTTGGTTTGCTCTTATAGTTATGTCCCTCAAGGTGATCATGTTCGCGACACATTTAGTGATATACCCCACTACCATTTCAGTATACTCATACAGGTTTACATGCTGTTCTGTAGTGGCAGCCTCTTTGAATAGGTTCCAGTCAGTGCATTCAAAGCAGTCTTGCATTGCTGTGACTGCACCTTCTAGCCAGATCCTTACTTGTTTCCTCGAAGATTTTCCTCTTAGCAGCATGAGATTGTAGGCTGGGATCAGCAAGATAGAATTGTGATCTGAGCTGCCTAGGTGTGGACGGGGAGCTGCTTTGAAAGCTTGATTGACATTTGGATACACTTAGTCTAATGTATTTGCTCACGCTGTGGCAAGGTTCACATATTGATAGTAGTATGGTAGTACTGTTTTAGCTTGGCGTGGTTAAGATATCCTGCCATAATATTCACACACTCGGGATTTTTGTTTGTAGTTCACAGGATAGCCTGTACAGGCTAGCATATGCATTTTTAGTGTTTGCATTTGGAGGTATATAGACTGCTGTGATATACATGGCTGCAAAATCCTTAGGTAGATAGAATGGACAACATTTAAGCAAAAGGTATTCAATGTCTGCTGAACAATGGCTGAAGGCAATCTCATTTTTATTACGCCAGCAGTTATTTACATATATGCAAACTGTCCCATCTCTAATGGTCTGTATCCTGTCTGCTCTGAATAAGGTGTAATCCTGTATCCCCCACAGCATAGTTTCTGACATTTGAATTTAGCCAAGTCTCTGTAAAAATGGTTAAAAAGCCATTTCTTACCTTCCAATTTGAAGTCCAACTTAATGTAATCCATTTTGCTGTCCAGAGATCGAACATTTGCCAGCAGTATGGATGGAATTGCATGCCTGTGTGGAGCCTTTCTTAGTCTGATACTAATACCTGCTCTTTTTCCTTTTTTCCTTGGTCTGTCACATCTCCTGCATTTTTTCCCTTGATTTTTACAGTTAATCCAGAAAACAAAGCAAGTGCAGCACACTGGATGAATCTTAATCATTATCCCCAGCTCACAGAGTTTTAGCCCTCACAGCACCTGCAGACAGCAGCCCTGCAAACCATTCATACAGTGAGCCAGATTCTAGCAGCTTCAGCAAGGTAAATCTTTCATATATCCTTCCTATATTCAAAGATTCTGTAAAAATTGCATTTTCATGAAAAATGACCAATCCTTAGCCCTCAGCTACAGACGTCTCAAACTAAACATTTATTTGCTAAAGGAAAACTTTTCATTACATTCAGTGTTCTCTTATTTACTTGCTTACAGAAAAATTATTATTAGATTAACACAATGCTCTTAACCCATTCATTTTTGCAAAAGTAAGAGAAAACATATCAACTTGACATATATTATAATCTATGCACTTTTATACACCATCCCTCACCTTAGCCACCCAATATTACAGCATATTAATTTAAACATGTTTTTGTCCAGCCTATCTTCTATTTTTACATTGTAATGTCTACATTTCTTAAAACTAAAAAAAGAAAAAAGGCATCTAAGTATCTGTATCACATTTAGCAATAACTGAAAATGCTTTACTATATGACATACAGTTTATATCATAAAATGTTCTATACAAATGCTAAGAACAAAAATGTTTTTACTTACATTTCCTTTTTCCTTTTTCCTTTTAATGTTTTTCCAAACATTAATGACATGAAATGGTGCTTTTCAGTCCTCTCCAAGTTTAACAAAGTCAACAAAAGTCCAATTTTTCCCTTTGTCTTTCAAAGCCATATTTCACAAATGTGAGCAATGCTTTATAATCTCACATTTATTCCCTAATTTCAGAGTTGCTGGTTTTCTTCCTCTTTGTCTCTATCTACCAACCTCAGGCTCTGATTTAAGTCCAAGGAACTCAAAATGGTACTTACGTATTATCACAACCAGATTTCCGCGGTTGCAACATGCACATAGCTGCAGAGAAACCAGATAAGGTAAGACTTCAAACTGCTTTGGGAAGTCCTTAGTACTGCCAAAAACCTTCATATTACTTTCAGGAGCAGGAACAACTTTAGAAATCCTGTACTTCTTTTGTGTGCATTACAGACCATGCTTGACCTTCCAGGGCTGCTATTGTACTGTGGGTTTGTTCATAAAAGACACACACAGAAAGTGGTTGGGGTAAACTGTTTATTTAAAGCCAATGTTTTAATTGATATTGAAAGAACACCAACAAACTGCTTGTGGTACACTTGTTATTTACAATCAATGTTGTAATCAATCTTGAAAATAATCACCCATTGCATTGCTAATGATTTTAACTGATGACAGATGCATGATGTTGACAGCTGATTTCAGGTCCAGAAGGGACATGTTCCGAAAAAGAGAGATTGTATTATACTGGTCATTGATTTCATTAGTACTGTAAATGATGTGGGTGGCTGGCTGACTCTGTGGTTTTGTCTTACTATGTATAGGTGGGAAATGTATAACAGTAGTTTCACAACATTTGCTGCCACAAAAAATTAATGTGCAGCAGCCGGAATTTAAATAACAGAAATGGTGGGAGTAAAGTAGAAAAAGACACACGAACAGTATGTTTTTTTTTACATTTCTGTGATATCAGAAGAGAAAAAACAGTGTTGGTGTAGAAGGACTAGAATTATACAACATTTCTGCAGTATTCATGAGCATATTTCATGATCGTTACGCAACCGGATTTTGCTGTTAAAAATCTGGTTGCGATAATACATAAGTACCCTCAAAATTCTCTTGAGCAGTCTCATATACAACCTGCCATTTCTTCATTTCGATGTCTGATATTTGCAGTTTCATCAGTTCATCTGACTAGCTGTTTAAATCTTCTTCCATTTTTTGTAAATTGAGTTGATGTATTCCTTTGATGTGTTGTTTATTTTAATCAGCTGTGAGAACATTTGATTTATTTTTTCCTCTAGATTACAGAAAGCCATGTCTTGCTCCAAAGGTGGAGCTTGAACTGCTTTTTACTGAACAGTTGCAAGATTCTTCCCAGTAAGTGTTTTCTTTTCACTTTCTCTGTTTGATTTTCTTTCAGGCTCTCTAAATTTCTTCTTTGCTGTCATCCAGACAGTGTACTTACTAGTCAGTAACTGCATTTACTAACTCTGACAGAGTTTTATCAGTTTCTTTTTTCACACTGAAAGTGCTAAATTTAAGCTGTTGATCAGTGTGCAGCCATCTTGGAAGCCCCAGAAGTCTGCCTTTTGATCTTTTTAATGCCACAGACAACTCTATCTCTGACTAATTGAAGAAACATGCAACTCAACAAATGTACAGTCTTTGGCTCTGTTGTTTAGTTCAGTAACATAAATATCTATAGTTTCTTGAATTCCCTTGATCTTTGTAAAGAATGTTTGATATATGGCAGATTTTTCCTTTGCTCATGGTACACTTCAGACTTTCTTTCAAGTGCTAACTTGTCTCTTTCCTCTTCTCTAACTTTAAATGTGTTTTGATGGTTTCTAGTCCTGTGGCATGTAGGAATGTTTCAAGTTACACTTTTCCTGTATTGTCTGAAAGTTCACTCATACCACAATGACAAATGGTTCAGAATTCTGAATCAAAGCCCTCTAGATTACATTACAGCCTCAAGATGTAGGTGCCTGTAGTGGAGTTATCTCAGAGACAAGACAAGTGTAAAGGTAAGGATTAATGCAAAGAAAGAAAGGAAGAAGTTGAAGACTGTGTGAAAAAATGTGATCAGAAACATAATAATATGAAGTGTTTTAATAGTGAAAATATTAATGCAAACATCAGCATTATAAGTGTAATGGCAACTCATTGGGGTGATATTTTATATGAATGTGATACTGTAACACAGATTAGCATAGAAAAAGGGTAGTTCTGAACTCTGAAGTAATTTCTTCAGCACAAGCAATACATTTGTCACGTTTAATCTTCTTCTTTCATTCGAACTCTGTGCAACTCTATCTAAGACTATATCAAATGACAGATTAATTGAAAATCTTTACTGCAACTTCCACTTTCACATAATGGCTGATTGCATTTACATGCTTCCCTTAAGTAGAAATTCCCCTTCTTAAAGCTACAGACTGTTCTATATAACAGCTGGAGCTGAGAGTTGGCTGCTGGATGACTGTCATGGTGGTGTTTGTGCGTCTGTGCTTTAGTTACCTCCCTGTGATTGCTGATAGTCATACCACTGAAATGGGGCCTGCAGTGCTAGCCCAATGCTTTGCTTGCTTATGCACACATCAGTCCACAGCTACAGTGTTTAACAGGCTGAAGTGCTTGTCATCAGTGGTGCCTTTTACTGCTCTTCCACTTAGCTTCCCGCCACAGAGCAGTTTAAGTTACTTCGCTACCCCCAGGATGGGTGAGCTGACCTTGTCTACTTGCTTCCATCCCGCAGCTGTTTCCTACCTCACCTGAACTCCCTACTTAAATCTGGATCACGACAGCCATACTCAGAACTCCATCTCACTGTGCCATGGAGCTAGTCACCAATTTATTTTTTACAATATTTTAGAGTAAATTATTTAGCAAAAGTTGTTTGTATGTGTTTATTTAACCTGGCATTTATTTTTCACTACTGTAGCAAGGAAATCCATGTTACATTTGATAAACAATTGTATTTGTTTGAGCAAGTTCTTGCAAGTAACTGATCTTTTATAAAAATACTTTCTTGTGCTGTTTACATTTTAGTAGAAAAATGCTTTAATTGACAACAACAAAAGCTTCTTTGATTGCTGATAAATGTAGACTAAGGTTAGTAGCAAGTTTTGCTACATTGCAGATGTTACCAGCATGCAGGGTGTCAGTCTAAGTAATGGGTAAAGATAAGAAATCTTGCAAAGGGTAGCATTAGATAATCATGAGACAGAAGTAATTGCTAAATAGAAGCTTTAAGGTATAACAGAGATGATGCTGCACGTTGATATTTTTCCAGACTTGAACTGTTACACCTCCTGCCTATATTTGTCAGTTTTGTTTTCATTCTTGTGAATCATTCTACTTTTATCTTTCAATGACCTGATTGTTAAAAGCCTTTCTGCTGTGACTGTTGCTTGTTGTTACACTAGCAAAAGTCATTCAGCAGTTTAGAGATGTTGCTGAATATGATTTAGCAGATATGGCCTGCACTGTTTGTAATGATGATGTACATAGTTAAATCTATTGCCTAGTGCAAAGGCTTTTGAAATACGTCATCCAATTGTCGTTAAAATATGTTCTTGTAAACTAAGGGAAATGTCTATTGTAACAGCATTGAGTCACATTACAAGTGCTGACCTGCAACAGAAAGGATACAAAACATACTTTTTTGAACAAAAGTGGTTCGCCATTGAAATCTTTTCACCTCAAGGCAGATAAAGGATGTTTTATTAATGAATGATCTTTGATTTCTCTACCCTATACATTTTTGTAGTTCTCTGTTTGTTAACCAGAATGGTGGGTTAATTCAATGGATCCTTTTCAGTCATGAATTAGACCAAATGGTGTAAAGTTTCACATTTGACCTAAAAGCAAAATTAGCAACATATAACAAGTTCATGATACAAAAGCATTTTATAGAAGTACAGAGTTAATCATACAAGTAGTGCCAACTGACCAACACCATCATGTCAGTGACCATAAGTTAGATTTATATGCACTAAACATACTCAATAGAAGTCTACACCACACAAGCACACATACAGCTTCCTCCCCACACTACAGTAAACAAAACACACACAAACAAAACAACACAAATACACACACTTACCTTACATATAAGCAGGGGGCTGCGCCCCCCGAATCCCCCATGTGAGGGGCTGCGCCCCCCCACACCCCCAATACTTATATATACCAACTCCAAGGTCACAGTAAAAATGACACAGACACAAAACCCACCCCAAGACAATCTACATTCCCCTCGCACAAGCACACATCACATACATATAAACACCATTCTCAACACTTACACACTCGCACTCTTACCTACATACCTTAACCTACACCTACAAATTCCCACCACACTAATATACTGTGAAGATTGGAGGAAGATGGGCGAAGGCTGCCAGCCTAGTCAAATAGAATTTGATACATAATTCTATCAACTGTATAAATGAATGTAAAATACAGGCTTGTGTTTTTAAATGAAAGAAAACACTGTAAAATGTGAACTTCAAGATTGTTGCAACTTTGCCATCTGCTGTAAGGAAAACCAAGCCAAGCATTTCAAATGTGTATTTTGAAGTTGGAAAGATCTTATGAATCTCTTTGATGTTTTACAAGTCGGCTTCAGTGAGTCTGGATGAAGGTTTCATGCCCATTGTTTTAAGGTTAAAGTTAAGGGCCAGAATTTACATGTGGAAGGTGCTTTATTGCTCTGGTTTCTGCTAGAGTGTATATGTGAAATGCCTTGTATTGTTGTAGTTTCCTGAGCAGGTGTTAGCTTGCTAAATAATGCAGTTTGTTGGCCTGTGAATTCCAGACTAAATGTCAAGATGATGTAATGTTAATACTGAGAAAACCTACGTGTCAAAGTGACGTAATTTGGGAGGGCCTCAGCAGAGCTGTTGGTTAGTGTTTAAAAACTATTGTTCAGTGAGAGACTGTAAGCATTTTGATCTTGGACATCTAACCCAGCACTGCTTGCTCTTTATGTATGTATGTAGGATTATAGCACTGTGATTTCTCTTAGGAATAGTTAAACTTAGAAGAAAGTTAGACTAAGTAATTTTCTTTGAAATTAGATCTTTCCTACTGTTTTAAGTTTCTGTGTAATCTCTGAACTCTTAGATATCTATGTGGTGTAATAGTATTGTCTTGTGTTTTAATTATTTATTATTAAATATTTTAAAAACATTTACCTGTGACTGGTTTGTATAGAGAAGCAGGCTCTAGAGTACATTGCATATTTATAGAGTTCATTGTAATAGGCCACTCTAAATTAAGCCTTAGACTGAATAGTCACATTACCAATTTGATATAATATTGCACAGTAATAATTGGACACCCTTTTAAGGGCCTTTTAGTAGCTGATAATTATTATCTGGGTGGTTGCAGGAATTACTACAGTATGGTCTGGGTAAGAGGGGCATAGCTGGAAAACCTGTGCCAGCTTTTTCCCAGGAGGGTGTGTGTGGTTGTATAGCCTCTTCTCAAAGTGTGTGTGTGTGTTGTGTCAGCTACTTGGGCAGGGACATGAAGCACTGGTTAGACAGAGATGGTACTGGAGGTTTTAGCTTGCCCAGCTAGGCTGAGACCTGGACCCTATAGCTGTGACAATGGGGAGTCTTATTGGGGACCTGGTGAGCAAGGGAGCAACCAGCCCCAGATGATGTGATCTCTGTGTGCACTTAAGGGAATTTGTACTTTACTGTGTGTATTAGTTATCCTTTCCTCTTCTAGGAGTTGCCCTCTCTGGTGTCAATGGTGAAGATT
Source organism: Protopterus annectens (assembly GCF_019279795.1). NCBI lineage: Eukaryota > Metazoa > Chordata > Ceratodontiformes > Protopteridae > Protopterus > Protopterus annectens. The sequence goes on from NC_056727.1 coordinate 596,204,957, forward strand.
GAGGCTCCTTGATTGCTGGGCCAGGGCACAGGCGTCACATATTGGTGGCAGTGGTTGGGATATCCTATCACATATTGGTGGCAGTGGTTGGGATATCCTATCACATATTGGTTTGCTGTGGTGGGATCCACATCACATATTGATTAGTTGGCAAACACTAATTGGCTTGTAGTGGTGTGGGTAGAGAAAATTCCTGTAGCTTATGTACAGTGATTTCTAAAAGTGTTTTGTACTCTAAAACAGCCATGCAGTGTATACTCAGAGTTCAGATCACAATTGTTTTATTTCTTTTGTTAGCTTAGTGTTAGTCAGGATGAGCAGGCAGCATGTCAGCAGAGGAGTATGGAAAGTTGACAAGGAGCCAGCTGGCGGAGATGTGCCAGGCTAGGGGGCTGGTGCATGGAAACCTGACTAAGGCAAACCTGATTGCAGCCTTGGTTACAGCTGCATCAGAAAACAGCAGCCTGGAGGATAATCAGACTGACAATGGAGATACAATATCCTGGGAGAATGGACAGCTCAACTTTTCTGCAACAGACTTAAAAATTCAGCTGGAGCGAAAGAGACTTGTGTTGGAGGCCAGGCGTATGGAACTAGAAGCAGCTGAGAAATTGAGGAGTCTACAAGCTGAGGAAAATGAATGGCACAGGAGGCATGACAGGGAAATGCTGATTCTTTGCCAGAGTCATGGCGGTAATGGGGAAGGGAGTAACCGGACCCCAGAAGTACAAAAGGTCAGTACATTTCTTCCACAGTTTAAAGAGGGGGATAATTTTGATAGCTTCATTCATATGTTTCAGCAGGTATGTAAACAGTATGAAGTTGAGCAAGGGCTCTGGGTACGGTTACTGACCCCCTTACTCCATGGTAAAACTGTAACTTCTTTAGTAAAAATGCATGACACTGACTGTTGTGATTATACTGCTGTAAAAAGACACTTGTTGGAATGTTTTAAGCTAGCACCTGAAATGTATAGGAAAAAGTTTCGTGAGCATAGATGCAAGGCAGATGAAAATGTATGTGAATATGTTGCTGAACTGAGCACTTATTTTCATAGCTGGGTGAGTGGATGTCAGGTCACCACTTTTGAAGGGCTGGCAGACATTTTGGTAAGGGAACAAGCCCTTAGCACTTTGCCTGTGGACATGAGGATCTGGTTAGGTGATAGACAGTGTGCTACTTTAGAGGAGTTGGGGAAGAACAGAGACCTATACCTAGCAATCAGAGCAGCCCTGCACAGGAAAGGGACCCCCAGTACTGCTCATGGGACTAAAGGAACCCATGGTGGGCAGCATAGACTGCCCCAACAGAATCCGCCAGTAGCAGGGGAAGACACTAGTCCAGGTACACATCCAGGAGCTAGGGTTAACTGTTTTAAATGCAGCAAGTGGGGCCATGGGGCATACAGATGTCCATGGAGGCAAGGTGGGGAACCAAACATGAGGGAGCCAGTAAGTGGGAAAGACAAAATGCCAATAGTGGGTTGTCTTGAGACAACTGGGGTATGGAACTACCATCCTGCAGATGTCCTGAGAGGGAAGGATTTGGATGAGGCAGTACTATGTACTTATGCAGTTACATGCAGTGAGGCTAGGAGACAAGCATGTGGGTCTGGTAGCCTGGGGAGACCCAGACAGACTGCATACTTGCAGCCAGGACTGATGATGTGGTTACTTCAGGGAGTGAGTTATGCTGTAGCAGTGAGACTGAATGTGAACCACAGCTGCTTGTGGGTACTGATGTTCCCTTGGACAGGGCAACTGCAAAGGTAGAGGTGAGTAGTAGTACCCAGGCTGACAGTGAGGCACCACTGTCAGAGGATGCCAGACTTCCTGTGGAAGCGGAACTGGGAAGGGTTACAAGGAGAGACTTGAGACAGGCTCAGCTCTTAGACCCTACATTGCATGGCCTGAGGCAGGTAGCTAGGGAGGCACCCGATTCTCAAGGGAAGGGGGAATCTGTATACTGGAACAAAGGGTTACTGTACAGAGAGTGGACCCATGAGGGCTAGAAGGTGAGAGAGTACAGCAGTTGGTAGTGCCTAGAGCTTACCATCTGGCGCTACTAGCCATAGCCCATGATATTCCCTTTGCAGGTCATATGGACATAAAACGTACAAAGAGGCATATTATGCAAAACTTTTATTGGCCTGGAATTTTCAGAGATGTAACAGGGTACTGCAGGACCTGTGAGCAGTGCCAAAAGGTAGGCAAGACAGGAGACAAGATGAGAGCTCCTTTGATGCCTTTGCCTGTGATTGAGGAGCCATTTCAGAGGGTAGCTATGGATATTGTGGGTCCTCTGAGTACCCCAAGTTCCATAGGGAAAAAGTATATCCTAGTGATTGTAAATTATACTACACGATACCCTGAGGCAGTGGTTTTGTCCTCCATTGAGGCCAAGAAGGTGGCAAATGCTTTGCTAGAGATTTTCAGCAGGGTAGGGTTCCCAAAGGAATTACTGTCTGACAGAGGTGCCAATTTTATATCAGACCTGCTGGCTTGTCTGTGGAAGTCCTGTGGGGTGAAGCACATGAAGACCACCCCCTACCATTCCCAGACTAATGGTCTTGTTGAGAGGTTAAATGCTACAATCAAGTCCATGCTATGGGCATTTGTAGATCAATTTAAGAGGGGCTGGGACAAATATTTGCCCCATCTGTTTTTGCTTACAGAGAGGTTCCCCAGGAATCCAGAGATTTTTCACCCTTTGAGTTGCTGTATGGGCATAGGGTGAGGGGACCTCTAGATTTAATTTGAGATGAGTGGGAAGGTGAGTGTGAGTCTCACAAGGAGTCTGTTGTGGCATATGTCCTGAACCTCAGGACAAGGCTCAGGGAACTCATGGGCCTGGCCCCGGAGAACCTGGCAGAAGCCCAGCAACAGAAGAAGGTGTGGTATGACAGGAATGCTCGAGCTAGAGAGTATGCTGTAGGGCAGCAGGTGATGGTTCTCATTCCTGTCAGACACAACAAGTTGCAAGCAACTTGGGAGGGACCCTGCAAGGTGGTAAGAAAGGTAAGTGATGTTAACTACATGGTGGAACTGCTAGGCAGAAGGCAGGGGGCACAAACTGTACCATGTTAACATAATGAAACCTTACTATGATAGGGAGGCCCTTGTGCTGAGCATTTGCAGTGGATTGCAGGTGGAGTCTGAGAGAGATTTTGTGACCGATCTCCACAGTGAGGCTTGGGCTGACACCTTGGTGGAAGCGGTATCAGTGTCCCAGCAGCTTTCTCCTACCCAGGTTCGAGAAGTCCGAGCAGTGTTGCAGGAATTTGGGGACGTGTTCACTGGGAAACCAGGGTGCACCCACCTGGTGCAGCACCAGGTGGATACAGAACCCCAAAGTCCTATCAGGCAGGCCCCTTATAGTGTCCCTGAGAGAGTCAAACAGACTCTGAGGGAGGAGGTATAAGAGATGTTGGAACTAGGGGTGATTCAAGAGTCCAACAATCCCTGGGCCTCACCAGTGGTGTTGGTGCCAAAGAAGGATGGCAGCACCAGGTTCTGTGTGGATTACAGGAAATTAAATAGTCACACAGAGTCAGATGCTTACCCCATGCCTAGAACAGATGAGGCCCTAGAGCAGCTGGGTGGGGCTAAGAATAGTACAACCATTGATCTTACCAAGGGTTACTGGCAGGTGCCTTTGACTCCCAGTGCTAGAGAGAAGTCAGCATTTGTGACTCCTTTTGGCTTGTATGAGTTCACAAAGATGCCCTTTGGGATGAAGAATGCACCAGCGACTTTCCAGAGGCTGGTAGATCATATCTTATCAGGAGTAGGAGAGTTTGCCCTTGCTTACATGGATGATATTGCTATCTACAGCCATTCCTGGCAAGAGCAACTTCAGCATGTCAGGGTGGTGCTAGGCAGACTACAGAGGACAGGGTTGACCATTAAGCCGAGCAAATGTCAGGTGGGTATGGCAGAGGTCTCCTACCTAGGACATAGAGTGGGGAGTGGTAAGATAAGGCCAGAACCTGCCAAAGTAGAAGCCATTCAGGCATGGCCTGCACCTGTTACCAAAAAGCAGGTGAGGGCATTCCTAGGGACAGCAGGGTACTACAGAAAGTTTGTTCTCAATTATAGTACCATAGCTGCTCCCTTCACAGACCTGACAAGGAAGAACAGGCCAGATAAGGTAGTGTGGACCCCCAGCATGTGAGCAGGCATTTCAGAAGCTTAAGGAAGCTTTGGGAGGACCCCCTGTGTTAGCCAGTCTAGACTATAGCAAAGAATTTGTCGTGCAGGTGAATGCTTCAAACTATGGGGTGGGGGCTGTACTTAGCCAGATTTCTTCAGAGGGATAAGAGCACCCAGTGGTTTATCTCAGTCGTAGGCTCCAACCCAGGGAGGAATGTTATGCAGTGGTAGAAAAGGAATGTCTAGCCATAATGTGGGCACTACAAAAACTTCAGCCTTATCTTTATGGAAGAAAATTCACTGTGATGACAGATCACAACCCTCTAACATGGTTAAACAGAGCCAGTCAGCAAAATGCCAAGTTGCTAAGATGGAGCCTGGGGTTGCAAGCATATGATATGTCAGTGCAGCACCACAGTGGGAGTAGCAATGCTAATGCAGATGGGCTCTCAAGACAGGGAATGGGGTGAGGTACACCCAGATAGACCTGACACTCTCAACCGATGTTTCTCAGGAGGCACTTCAAAAACGTGCTTGAGTTCCCAGGGGAGGAAAAGATGTGAAGATTGGAAGAAGATGGGCAAAGGCTGCCAGCCTAGTCAAATAGAATTTGATACATAATTCTATCAACTGTATAAATAAATATAAAATACAGGCTTGTGTTTTTAAATGAAAGAAAACACTGTAAAATGTGAACTTCAAGATTGTTGCAACATTGCCATCTGCTGTAAGGAAAACCAAGCCAAGCATTTCAAATGTGTATTTTGAAGTTGGAAAGATCTTATGAATCTCTTTGATGTTTTACAAGTCGGCTCCAGTGAGTCTGGATGAAGGTTTCATGCCCACTGTTTTAAGGTTAATGTTAAGGGCCATAATTTCAATGTGGACGTTGCTTTATTGCTCTGATTTCTGCTAGAGTGTATACGTGAAATGCCTTGTATTGTTGTAGTTTCCTGAGCAGGTGTTAGCTTGCTAAATAATGCAGTTTGTTGGCCTGGTAACTCCATACTAAGTGTCAAGATGATGTAATGTGAATACTGAGAAAACCTACGTGTTAAAATGATGTAATTTGGGAGGGCCTCAGCAGAGCTGTTGGTTAGTATTTAAAAACTATTGTTCAGTGAGAGACTGTAAGCATTTTGATCTTGGACATCTAACCCAGCACTGCTTGCTCTTTATGTATGTAAGTAGGATTATAGCACTGTGATTTCTCTTAGGAATAGTTAAACTTAGAAGAAAGTTAGACTAAGTATTTTTCTTTGAATTAGATCTTTCCTACTGTATTGTTTTATGTTTCTGTGTGACCTCTGAACTCAGATATATCTGTGGTGTAATAGTATTGTCTTGTGTTTTAATTATTTATTATTAAATATTTTAAAAACCTTTACCTGTGAGTGATTTGTATAGAGAAGTAGGCTCTAGAGTACATTGCATATTTATAGAGTTCATTGTAATAGGCCACTCTAAAATAAGCCTTAGACTGAATAGTCACATTACCAATTGGATGTAATATTGCACAGTAATAATTGGACACCCTTTTAAGGGCCTTTTAGTAGCTGATAATTATTATCTGGGTGGTTGCAGGAATTACTACCATATGGTCTGGGTAAGAGGGGCATAGCTGGAGAACCTGTGCCAGCCTTTTCCCAGGAGGGTCTGTGTGGTTGTATAACCTCTTCTCAAAGTGTGTGTGTGTTGTGTCAGCTACTTGGGCAGGGACACAAAGCACTGGTTGGACAGAGAGGGTACTGGAGGTTTTAGCTTGCCCAGCTAGGCTGAGACCTGAACCCTATAGCTGTGCCAGTGGGGAGCCTTATTGGGGACCTGGTGAGCAAGGGAACAACCAGCCCCAGACTGATGTGATCTCTGTGTGCACTTAAGGGAAATTGTACTTTACTGTGTGTATTAGTTATCCTTTCCTCTTCTAGGAGACGACCTCCCTGGTATTAGTGGTGAGGATTGAGGCTCCTTGATTGCTGGGCCAGGGCAAGGGCATCACTCATACAATAAAATCCCTACCCAAAACCCTATAAACACATACTTGAATCTCCAGCTATCCAGTAACTCAGCGCACCACCATAACCGGTAATTCGACATTTCCAGATGCGGTTATGTGGTCTTTCATGGAACTCGGCTTTCGCTGTTATAGTCTTGTGTGTATTTATAAATAATCCCTATCACTGCTGCTTGTGGCTTGCATACTACAGCCCAATCTGTTGGCTGCTCCTGCTGCCTTGACTACTTGGGCCTGATGGTAAAGAGAAGTGTGATGATCACGCCTAGGTCCTTTTCAGTCACCATGTCTCACCTAAGTGACTTTTGGGTTATTGTGTCTAAAATAGAGAACCTTGCACTCATCTGCATTAAATCTTAGTTTCCACCTATCTGTCCTCTTGTAGATTTCCACATCCTTTTATAGGCTTTATACCCACCCAGGACTGTTGCTCCAATATTTATGACATCTGCTAAGAGATTCTAAGGGGTTTAGCATGCCTGTCATCCCTTTGACACTAGAGGAAAATTAATTAAATACTGAGGGCCTGTAAGTGACTTTTGAAACATTCCACTAATCAATTTTCTCCTCCCTGACAGCCTCCTGCCTGTGTCCTCCTGTAAGTTTCTTCTCTATCCACTCCTTCCATATTGGTTTAGGCTTCTATCTCTCACCATCCTCTGCCTTCTTCTCCTCCTAACAGGTGCCATTCCCCCTTTTTTTCAAATAATATTGAAATGAACTAATTTAGTAGTTCAACAATGCCCTTGACATCTCTAAATTTCCTTATATCTTTAAGTCTGCATCTCCCTGTTCATCTCTGAAATATGCTTGAAATATTCCTCACTTCACTATTTTACTCTGTGGGCTGATTTCCTTACTAGTCTGTCAGTGGACGTCCTGAAATGTGTGGTCTATTCATTGCTAGCTTTGCTGTAGATTTGCTTCTTTGCCTTTCTTCCAACATCTTTTCACCATTTAAGTGCTTTAACCTCTGTTTGTGTCTATTTTGGTCTCCTACTGAGATGTATCTACTGGTGGTGTGCCCCCTAAACTTTACCTGTTGTCCTAGTTCATTTCACACCTCTACTCTCAGTTGCTTCTAACCCAACTATCTGTAGTTCGACACTATGTTTTTATTTCTGGAACTTCCACTCTTGTGCCCAAGATGAGCTACAGTGTAACATGGCCACTGCTGGCAAGTGGATATTTCAACTCTGTATCATGAGCTTTAACGGTTGTAGCGGAGTTAAGTCAGAATGCTGTTTTCTATGATTCCTTCTTGCATCAACTGAACAAATTTTCTCTGATCCAGAGTTCCTGTCAGGATCCTTTTTTACTTTTGTTCAAAGACTTGGCTGTCCGATTTATAATCTATTAGCCTTCAAGCAGCACCAGTCGTTGGAATAATCTGATGCTCAGTAGGAACTGTGATGAAATTGTGCTGTTCTATTTACTGCCTGTGACATACTGATCAGATAACTTGAGCACCAATTGAGAGAACTGAAAAAAACGAAAATGGTGTTTCCAGGGCTTGTAATATAGTGTATAACACATATCAAGTACTTTAACAGATCCAGCAATTTTGTTCCAGTGGACTTATCAGAGTGAAGCTGATCTTGAATAAATCTAGTGAAGTCACACAAGGCAGTAATTTTACTGTGGCCAAGCCTTAAACCATGTAGGGTAATAGAGATTTGGTTGAAGATTATCACACGCTCAACAAAGTTGTTGATAAATAAACATTTACAACATTTTTGGTAATAAGTCTATACTTACTGAGTAATGTAGAAGGTTCTCCCTTGTGTAACAGGACAACAGATTGTTTCCAACACAACAGCATTTTCTTTTTTGTCTATTGGATTTGTTAAGTGTTTATTGATAAAGTAGGCAATGGAAGGAGCAGTGTTCTGCAGGAATCAGATAGAATTATGTCAATAGCTGGTGCGGCAGGTTTAAGTTTGCTGATTAATCTGCAAAGTGTGTCGGTACACACTATTTGAATACTAAAGCAAGTCTGTCTGGGGGGATAATTTGGTGCAGGAATCTAAGTATTCTGATACAAATTTTGCACAGTCATTAAAATGACTAATACATTTTTCAGTCATTGATGCTTCAAATGTCTATAAAAAAGAGAAGATGTTCTGATTATGATTAGGGTGGAATAATTTGTCAGCTGCTTTGAGAATATTTTCAGGATTTTGTATGTGCTGCTTTTGCTGTATATAAAAGAATTTACTGGTGGAAATTGCATTGTTTACTTAATTTTGTACAGAACAGAATGTATATAGGTCTAAAGTAAGTCTTCATTTATGGTGTATGCCCCTGCAGGTAGGTGTCTGTAGTAGGTATTAACCTTTTCATACTAGGAGTAATCCAAGGCAGGGTCGATAACACGCAGGCCTTTATACCAGTGGGCACATATTTGTTCTGCATTCTTAATAACCTGATTAAAGTAAGATGCGGTTTGGTCCGTAGAAAGTTTGTATAGAAGAGAACAGTCAGCATTGCATAATGCCAAGTTAAGGCAGCTGTATTTTCATATTTATTTAAATTACACAAGAAAAGAAATAGAAATTTTGTGTGAACATTTGCAAGATTCCGGATAGGGAATATGTGTAGCTGGTTACAGTTGATATTCAGTACAGGGCCTCTTTGTCTCTAGATTCATTTTTACTATGGAGTATGTAGATGATGTAGCTAATGATGAGAAGCTTGGCATTGTTTATTTTATACAGGTAACTATGATGGATTCAGAGTGAAAAGAGACAGGTGTTAGTTCATCTGAGAGATGGCAGAAAAGTTAAACTCTGTACTGTCTGGCAGTTTACTCGAACTAAGACTGCAGTCTGTTAATGAACTCTTTCCTGTAGCTTGGCTTCTCTTTACTTGCTGTGTTACTTTATACCCCTCCATGTCCACTCTCAACTTTTTAAATGTCTCATTATCCTACAGAACACCTTTACCTAGAAGCCATTATTATCTACTTTATTGTAATGCTGTGTACTCAGGGGCGGCCCGTGCTATTGGACTGCCGGACTGCAGCCCCCCAGCTGTAAAATAAAAGAAAAAATAAATGATAAAAAAAGTGTGTGTGTGTGAATGCCCCAGTTCTTATATACTGGTGGCTAGAACAAACTCATGGTGGTCTAGTAGGGAATATTTCAGGCTTGAACCCTGTACCTTATATGCAGGTGTTAAGGACCTGAATTCCCTACCCACCACCATTTGTAAAAAACATTGCAGATTTTTGCCTCATATTTGATCTGATCTGTTCCTCATAATATCTGTGGTTTCTAAATACTGCAATGCTTGATATTTAATGGTGCAGTGGTAGCCCTGTTACCTCACAGCTGCAGGTTCTCAGATTTGATGCTTGGCTGGGGTGCCTTCTATGTGGGGTCTGCATCTTCTCCCTTTGTTTTTGTGGGTTTGCTTTTGTGTCCTCCCATGTTACAAAGACATGTCTCCATTATTTCTTCCTGGGCCTCTGCTGAAAATAGTTTTTTTGTTCCTAGTCAGACTGTCCTGATTAACAAATGTTAAATAAAATTGACAGGCATTTGAATTTAAGACTTCAGGTTTCTGAATGTTTAATTCCTTACATATTTAATGGTGCAGTGGTAGCATTGTTGCCTCGCAGTTATTGGTTTTCTGGTTTGATTCTTGGCTGGGGTGACTTCTGTGTAGAGTCTGCATCTCATCCCTGTGTTTGTGTGGATTTGCTCTGGTGTCCTGCCATTTTACAAAGACATGTGTCTGCAGTATTTCTCCCTGGGCTTCTGCTGAAAATTGTTTTTGTTCCATCAGAAGTAAAATTGACAGGCATTTGAATTTCAGACTTCATATTCTTCAGAAAATACATAGTAACACAACCTTTTATTCTAGCAATTTTCTAAGTTTATAAGATGAATATTTGAAATTTGTCCTTATTTTTGGGACTGTATTACCCCATTATTGGCTTTGTCCAGTTTTTTTGTGCTAAGGTTGACAGCTATGGCAAGAACTGAATTCACTGAATATGTTTGAGGGCTGTATTCCCTCATTACTGGGTTTGTCCATGTGTTTTGTGCTAAGAGGTTGACAGCTATGGTGAGAACTGAATTCATTAAATGATAGCCATTTAAGTTTCAGTCTTCCGCTCTTTCACAAAGCAGCTGATTTGGCGTTGTGGTATGTTGCTCTGACTGTTTTGCTGAGGGACCTTGGCAGTAAAATGTATGGTGGTAACACAGCATTTTTCTTTCACAAAGCAGGTGATTTTGCATAGTGGTATGTTGCTCTGACTCTTTTGCACAGGGACCTTGGCAGTAAAATTTATGGTGGTAACACAGCATTTTATTCTAGCAACTTTCCAAGATTATACAAGCAATGTTTAATGTGTCCCTGTTTTTTGGGCTTTTGACCCCCCCAATAAATTTGGCTTTTTCCAGATTTCTTGTGCTGTGAAGTTGAGATGCAGTTGAGTATTGAGTAGATTTTACAAGGAGCTGAGAGCTGCAGGGGAAGAGAAGTTTAGTGCTGCTTATGCTAAGCCAGCTTGCATTGTTAATAGCACAACAGGTTGTGTACTTGCTTTTGATGCAGAAGGTTGTTGGTTCTACTCCCACAATGGGTGAATACTGCCGTACTGAAAAAGTTAAGATACTAACTATGAGCCTGTTATCAGTTTGCTATCCATTTCCTATTGCAATATTACTAGCTTATCATTTTAATGTAATATAGGCAATTTATTCCTCAGGGGCATCAGACACTTTGTTTTCGATGAAACCATGAAATATAAAGGTGTTTGCTAGCAGCAACCTCTTCATTAGTTACAGATTTATTTAATGTGGAATTATTTAGATGACTTTTTTACTTCTTCAGAGATTGTGCATATTTACTGATAATGGTGGACTGTATAATTTTGCATATTTACTGATAATGGTGGACTGTATAATTGTGCATATTTACTGATAATGGTGGACTGTAGAAGTTTGAGTAGACCTTTTTGATGGATATGTTCTGAACTGGGCAGTTTTGTCATTATGGGTGCATGCATTTTGTTTCATTGTTTACTGGAAAGATGTTCTGAATTGGGCAGTTCTGCCACTGGTAAAATGTATTTTCTTTGAACGTGGGTTTCAATGCTGTTTCAATGAATGTGAGTTTCAAGGGTAGAGAAGTTTTAATGCTAAGTTTGTTTAGCAGATGTCTTAGTGTTTGTGCTGTAAAATGCAAAATAAAACTTTCAAATGAAGTCCAAATCATCATAAAAGTAAATCAGTATGCACATTAGTGCTTATGGTGGTAAATGGAGTGAAATAGCCAAGTAATGGATCATTGGAATGGCTGCAGGGGGAGGCTCTATTCGACCATGATTTTGTGAGGGGGAAGGGCAGCAAACTTAAAGACAGCACCAGCTGAACTATACCTCCCAACTGTCCAGATTTTCAAAGAATGAATAGATTTTTGCTTCTTATTTTTGGTTTGTTCCTCATAAAATTTGTGGTTTTCTGGCAAATCATTTAGGAATGAAGTCACTAAATAATGACACACTGAGTTTCAGACTTCATAACCTTCAGAAAAACGCATGCTAAAGTAAGACATGTTGTTCTATCAACTGTCTCGGTTTATACAAGAGCAATTTTTAGTACTGTTTATATGTTCCCCCAATATATTTGGCCTTGTCCAGATTTATTGCATTAACAGGTTGAGAGGTACATGCAAATAAATTGCTTTATAGAATTAGGCATAGCCAAACCTCTCAACTGTCCCTGATTTTGGCTCAAAATGTTGCTCTTCCCCCTAATAATCCCTCTGCAAAATAGCAATTTTGGAAGAAAAAATGGAGGGTTTACAATTAAGAAATAACTGTAATAATCAGAGTTATAGATTACTTTTATTTCAGAAATGCATGTAGATTCTTTTATTTTGTCAGCTGCTCAAGTTAGCAGTACTAATATTAAAGTGTCCCTTTGACAGGTTCCCAGCTGTATTGTGTGGCTATTTTATATTTTTGCATTACATTTTTGGTCCATTTTTCATAAAATTGTGTTTTTTTTGGCAAATTAGTGACAAATCATTAAAAACTGAAGTTAGAAAATAATGACAGACATTTGAGTTTCAGATTTCATACCATTCAGAAAATTTGTACTAATGCAAGACCTATTCAAGTTTATAAGAGAAATATTTAAAAATTGTCCTTATTTTTGGGCCTTTGTCCCACTTCTTTGTATGGCTTTGTCCATTTCTTGCTCTGAGGTTGAGAGGTATGACAAATGTGTCAGGGCCATCACAGTCAGCCAGAGACATTTCAAATTGTGACATACTTGTTGCACCCCACTCCTCCATGTAGTGACTCTGGATGTGTCGAACCAAGGCAAGGAGTAGTTATGCAGTGTAAATGTGCAGAGTACCCCCCCATCCAAGGTAGACACAAGTACTAGAGTGGCTTTTCATCTGTCCTTGATTTTTGCAGAACGGTCTGGTTTCTGTCATATTTTTTGTACTGTTGATTTATGCTTATTACTCAAAGTGCCTGTTGCTCTGTGTTTAAGTAGCAATACTTTAATGACCATCATATAAGCTTTGCTGAGATCGTAAGATGCAAGTAAGCTTTAATAAGCATACTGTTAAAGAATTGCCATAAGCATACTGTTAAAGAATTGCCAGCATTGAAAGCCTTTCTGTTGTTGCCATGTAGAGAATGCTTAACTAGATAATGTATATGTATCTTGAGCGTATTTCTTGTTTGCTTTTCATTTTTTACTTTGATCATGTTTTCCCCATGAAACAAGTAGATAGTTGTCAGGCAGCAGGTCTTTTTTTGGATAAGAAACATTTTTACAAGTGGGGGCATCAGAGATTTCTACTTTCAGCATGTTACTTGGTACTTTAATAAAGCTGAATATAAATTATAATTAGCACTCAACTCATACCACTTCTTGCACTGCAGTTCTAATTATAATTATAAAGCTGAATATAAATTATAATTAGAACTGCAGTGCAAGAAGTGGTTTGAGTTGAGTGCTGCTTGTTTTTTTTATACTTGATTTTGACTGGCATTCCATTAATGTATTTAAAAAGTAATTTATTTTTTCATGCCTCACAACCTTTTTGTTTCCATCTAGATATTAAGTAAGCTGTCATGCAGCCAATGCATTGAAATATTTTTATTCTTCTACACTTCATTTTGTCTTGATTAGACTCTCATAATGACGGTTTGGCACCCAGGGCAGTGTATTTAGTTAGTTTTTGTGGTTTTGAGCATAGCTCCTCCCCTTTCTAATTGGCCACACCCCTTCCCAATTGACCCCACCCATTCAGCTGTCTCCTGCAGGCCTCCTTTGATTTGAAGTCACCAGCTGCCACTGATAATACTGTATATAACATGTCTGTATATCATGTTATTGTCTATGTGTTGTTTATTGCTGTCTTTTGCAATGGAATTGTTTACAAATAAATTGTCATTATGTTTACTTTATCTCTGCACTGAACTAGAAATCAATCCATTGTGTTCAGTGTTCTTTACTGGTTAACACAGACAAAATAAATAAATAATCATTTTGTGGCACTGATTTAGTGTGATATTCTGTTTCTTATGGTCCTCTAAATTAGAGGCTCTAATTAATATAGTCACCCATTTCTGTTTGTCCTTCTCCCTTATTCTGCCACTCTCACATTCTTGTTTACTTTCAGTACTCTTTTCACTGCATCTGTACTGCTTTAGAGGAATTTCTCTCCTGTGGCCTCTTAGTGATAGTTTATTTACTAGCTTGACAGTTTTAGTGTTTCTGATTCTCAATCCGACTTATTAAAATGCATTCAAGATAACCTCAACTTCCCACCTAGGTCCACTGTATCATTACATGTGACAGTCATTACTATAAAACAAATCTCTTTTAAACCATATTTAGAAAGTAGGGTATTGGTTGTCACGGTGACTAACTCCTTCATTTTTGCCCTGCTCATTGAATTAATTGATTTTTCATTTTTTTATCTTGCTTCCTGATTTTTCATTTTTATCTTCTTCCTTTTTTCCTCTGAGCTTTTCAATACAGCTAACATCATGAATTCTTTTTCACTTAATGTATTTCTACACTCCCTTCTTTCACTAACTCTTCTTACCCTAACTACTTTTACTTCCTTAAATCCTATCTCAACTTTGTCTTGCGAAACTTCCCCTACACAAACCACCCCTGTCCTATCTGTTTCACAATGCTACTCTTTGATGTCTCCCAGTCTAGTCAACCTAAATCTACTCTTACTCATAGGTTCATAGGTTCATAGGTTGGTACTAGGCTATCAGCCCTAGGGCCTATACAAGCCTAGCCATAACAATTCCCTGGCTATTTCTTCCCACATTATTTACTTTCCTGGACCCCTGTCTAGCAGGGCGACTGACGTGATCCCTGGGGTGAATTTCCTTTCTCCCATCCAATCGTCAAGGTTCCTCTTGAAGAGGTCCAAAGAGGCACTCTGCTTGACATGTATGGGCAATCTATTCCAGAGTCTGGGGAGTCTCTGGGTCAGGAACTTATCCCTCCAGCATGTTTTGTTTATTGTGATGACAAGGTTTAGATCCCTGGAGCGTGTAGCTCTGAGGGATTGGGATTTCTTTAAGTGTAGCATGTCCAACAGCTCTGGGTTTGACATGGCCTTGTATGTTAAGCAGAGATCGCCTCTGAGTAGACGATATACGACAGAGTATAGCTGGAGCTTTTTAAGGCGGTCAGCGTAGGGCATCTGCTTTAGGCCTGTGATTCTTTGGGTATTTCTGAGGCCTTTCCAGTTGTTGCAGATGTCTTGAGAGGTACATACCAAATGGGGCATTGTATTCTATAATGGGTCTAATGAGGGATGAGTACAGTGGGACAATGACCTCCTTTTTTCTGGATGAAAAGCCCTTCGTGATGAGGTGTGCCACATAGAAGGATTTCCTGACTGTTGTGGCGATGTGGTTATCGAAGGTGAGACCACTGTCCACCTGTGTCCCTAAGTCTCTTATCACACTTTCTGTGTTTAGTGTACTGCCACCTATATGGTAATTCATGGATACATGTTTTTTCCCAAAGGAGATAACAATACATTTCTTGGCATTGAGCTTGAGCCCATGGCTCTGGCACCAAGCATCTGTTTCTGTAAGGCCCTTTTGTAGAGTATCTACATCATTTGGGGATTCAATAATGGCTTCCAGTTTGCAGTCATCTGCAAACTTTGTTAGCCAGAGTCCCTTAGTGTTGACCTGTACTTCAGAGAAGTAGATGCCAAACAAGAGTGGCCCCAGGACTGAACCCTGAGGTACTCCACTTGTCACTTGTCTGGAGCTGGATTTGGAGTCGGCTACTTTTACAGTGTGGGTTCTATCAGTAAGCCATTTAGCAACCCATTGGGTGACATAGGGATTAATGCCCAACTTAGTAAGTTTATCTATGATTCCAGAGTGGGGGATGGTGTCAAAGGCCTTGGCAAGGTCTAGATAGGCTGTGTGGACCACCTTACCCTTGTCCATGGCTCTGGAGACTGATTCAAAGAAGTCAATCAGGTTCAGGAGACAAGATCGGCCCTTCACAAACTCAAACTGGGTGGGGTCCAGTGTTTGAAGGTTGCCAATGTCTTTGCTTATAAGTTCCATGATAATACGCTCCATGGCCTTGCAGATCAGGCTTGTCAGACTGATGGGATGGTAGTTTCCGGGATCCAAGGTGGATCCCGCCTTGTGGATTGGGATAACTGTAGCTCTGCGCCACTTAGTGGGCACGAAACCTGAGGTGAGGCTATGATTAAACATGACACTTAGGTGAGGTGCCAGTTCATATTGTAGTTCATGTAGTACACAGCCCGGGATGTCATCTGATCCCATGCATGCTGTATTCATGGCTTTAGAGAGTGTGTTTTGTACCTGTGTGGCCGTTATTACTGGAATTTGGCAATCTTCCGGTATTGAGATGGGCCATTTAGGGGGTGAGAGGGGGGTGAAGTTGGCACTGAATCGATCTGCCAGGATATTGGCAATATCCTTCGGATCAGTATATTTAATGCCATTCTGTTTTAGTTCAGAGCAGATCTGAGCATTGCCATTTAGATTCTTGACATAGTTATAGAATGCTTTGTTGTTGTCTTTGGAATCTTTGGCAATTTTATTTTCGTAACTAGCTTTGTAGGATTTTATGAGGCATCTCAGTTTCTTACTGAGGCTAGTAAGGGAGTTTTTTGCATCCTGGGATTTTCCTCCCAAAATTCCATATACTCCCAAGTGAATCACATACATCCCTCCCCAAAATTCTATCCCTGTAAAACAAAGTACAAGACTGCCAATTCTCCATGCCACGCTAACTTCTCAAAAGTGATTCTCTGTGGTGATATTCACCCTAACTCTGGCCACACCTCTCCTCCTACTCCATCATCTCACCCCAACCCTAATACTAGCCTCCTTCCCACAACAGTTCCCAACTCTAAAACCCTAAATATAGTCACACTTAACTTTCAGAGCATCTGTTTTAAACCCAACATTAAAGACTCTGAAATCCTTCTTCCCAGTTATAACATTATTAGAGCTGACAGACTTCACAAGAAAGCTGGAGGCTTAGCATCATTTATCTCAGTTCATGTAATATTACTCCCTACACCAATTCCATCCCTCAATTTCATAATGTAAAACTTGTAATTACATTCCTAAAAATCAACAATACCAGAAGCTGATGCATTACAGTAATATATATTCCACCTGGACCCAATACCCCTAGCCTAGAAGACATACTATCATGGATTACAAATACTATAAAAGTGAAACTATCATGCTAGATGACATCAACATCAACTGGAAAAACCTTGCCACTAAATTCCCTTCCTCTAGGATAAATCTTCTTAACTTTACTCAACTCATTGCCACTCCCATGAAATTTACTAACAGCGACAATCATAGCTCCATCCTTGACTGGATTCTTGTTTCTGGTCCCAGCAAATACATGAATGCAGGTACCCTCCCGGATACATGAAGTGACATTTCCCTACTTTTGTCCATAGAACATTCTCTCACCATCTTAAACAACATCCCTACAAAACTATTTGGGATATGCCAAATTTGATTTATTTATTAACATACTAAAAAACATAAACTGGTCTATCCTCAGAACACTTCCTCTAGATGAAACAGTCAACCACTTTAATATAACCTTTCTGGATATTCTCAACCGTCTTGCGCCCCTTCACAGAAAGAGAATCAAAAGCACCCCATGCACCTTGGCTATCCAAAGCAACAAAAGAATTAATGAGAAACAGAGATATACTCCGGAAATTATGGCTCACATCCAAATCCCCCTCAGACCTATTAAAGTTTAGGCAGCTATGCAACCAAGCAAAAAAATCTGTAACAAAAGACAGAACAGACTACTATTCAACATTACAATTTACACACAAACAAAATCACAAAGCATTCTGGTCCTCTATTACTTCACTTCTCAATCCTGGTAAAAAAGTAATCCCAATCCACTTCCTGATAAAACCCGTGCACAAATTGCCAACCTCTTTAACAATCACTTCATTGAATGTGTTTTGAATCTCACTTCCAATTCTCCATCTATTCCATGTCCCTCTAACCTTACCTCTATCAACCCTACACTATCCCAACCCAACCTCAACATTCTTCTACCTCCTCCCCTCCCTTGTCTCACGTTCAGCTCTCGACATCGCTTCCACCTCAACTTCATAAGTTTTTTACTTATATGATTAAGAGGATACTTCTCAAACTTAACTCCTGCTCTAATTCTCCAGACAACTTTCCTGTAGAATATCTCAAAATTACCATTGCACATACTTTAACCATCCTCTCATTAACAGATCTATCTTAGAAGCTTATGTCCCAACACTCTGAAAACAAATCATTAATTATACCACTACACAAAGGCGGAAACTCCACTGAAATGTCAGATTACCATCCTATTGCATTACTGTCACCCATCTCAAAACTTCTCAAAAAATGTATCCATTCACAAGTACTCCACAACCTCCTTAAGAATCAACTCATTACTTCCACACAACATGGGTTTAGACCAGGTCACAGTACTGACACAGCTTTGCTATCCTTTATGGACACAGTTAACAAAGCATGTTACTCAGGCAAACTTGTTTCTTCCTTATTTCTTGATTTATCTAAGGCTTTTGACACTGCCCTCATTCTCTTCTTTTACAAAAGCTCAGTGACCTAGGAGTTTCCCCTCCTTCTATCAAGTTGTTTAATAGCTACTTATCCAACAGACAGCAGGCAGTCAAATGGCAAGACTCTCTTATCACATACCTGCACACCACAACTGGTGCCCCCCCAAGGCTCTGTACTCATCCCCCTCTTATTCAGTATTTTTATAAATGACTTACATAGCTCCTCCTGCCAGAGTACACTCATACAATATGCTGATAACTCAACTGTCATCTGTTCTTCTAACACTCTGTCTCATCTTCAACAAATCACCCAACCTGCCTTCACTTCCATTGAAAGCTGACTTAACAACAATTGACTGCTAATTAACCTCTCAAAAACGAAACTACTACTTTTTGCCCCTAAAACACACTCTCTAAATAAAAGTCAATTCCCTATTCTCTCACAGAATAATACAAAAATTGAAGTAGTCCCCTATGCAAAACTACTAGGTGTCACCATTGATGAACATCTTAAGTTTGATTTACATATTCAAAATAGTATTAAGAAAACACATCAGAAACTTGGTATTCTTTACGTTCACAGACGATTCCTAGATACTCGCACTAAATGCCCTCTAGCTACTTCTTACCTTCCAACTACACTCTGATATGTTGTCCCAGTGCTTAGAAACTTACAATCCACCCTGAAATGCAAGCTTGAAACTTGCTACAATAAAGCTGCTAAATTTTCCACTATTGCAAAATACTCCACATACCACTTTATATCCCCTCTGCACGCCTGAACCCCCAATGCTACCTTACTTTCCTTCAGCTTAAAGTAGCATATAAAATCATTCACAGACCCATGGTCTGACCAGCTCTTAGTACTATATTCCAAAGTTACATACCAAACAGATCCCTCAGGTCAGAAAACAAGCAACTTCTCACTGAGCATCATTCCAGCAAACTAGTTGGCCAAAGTCTTTACTCTTTCTCCATAACCAAAATCTGGAATACCCTTCCCTTAACTATCAGATCTAACTAAAAACACACATCCTTTAAACTCTCACTTAAGGAATATTTTTCCACATCTTGGATCTGTTCCTGCTTGACCCCAGGCTAATAATCTCCCTAATTCTTGATTTTGTACTACTCACTTTTGTCCCTCTCTATTTCTTCTCTCTTTCTTTTTTCTTTTTCTCTTTTCTTCTTTTTCTTTCAGTTTTCCTCCTTCTATCCTCCATTCATTCTACTTACATCCTACATCATATCTTTCCCAATAGCTATCATTTTATGTATTGATAAGTTTCCTACGTCTGTAATGTAATTGTACATATTGAGCAACTGTTTTTTTACGGTTTACAATTGGCA
The DNA here is from genome assembly GCF_019279795.1 of Protopterus annectens. Lineage (NCBI taxonomy): Eukaryota > Metazoa > Chordata > Ceratodontiformes > Protopteridae > Protopterus > Protopterus annectens. The sequence goes on from NC_056727.1 coordinate 596,224,589, forward strand.
TGCCTTATCCGCTTCATTCCACCATTTAAAATGACTGCAAATGTGGAATTCAGCATGCCGAAAAGTAAACCAATCCGAAAATGAATACATCAACAGGCATGGTTCAATGTATTTGACATAGCAGGCAGTGACGTCACTCACCTCCTGGTATGAACATTAATGTACCATTAGACTGTGCAGTCACCAGTACGTGAATTCAATCCCACTGCACAATGTAGAACCCAAATGCTCGACTTACACTACCTATTTGCTGTAGTGTAGTAGATCAATTTGAGGTCGACATTCTGCCCACTTACAAACTGCAAGTCGACCATATGCCAGTTGACCGACGCATTCCAAGTTTTAATAGTAAAACATTTTTTACATAGTCCACTCTGCATTTTTTCTATACTACAATACTACTTGTATGTTTACCATATATTATATATACAATTTGTATTACTGGAGCTTTTCTCCCCGGGCTGTCACTGAAAATGGGTTCTTCCTGGCCCAGTTAAACTTACCCAGTAAACAAATGTCAAATACATAAATAAATAAATAAATAAATTGGAAAAGGCCTTTGTATACAGTGTTTTGTCCTTTCCTAGGATATGCACTGTTAACCATTTCTAGCACCATGACACAAAGAACAATTAGACCTCTCCTCATTTTACTGATCTATCCTTTATCATCTCTGCAGCATCACTTGCTAAGTCATTTGTTGTGAGACGGATAAGAGTATGCAGCTATTCTTCCCGTCTTATATCCTATGAGATCATAAGGATGCACTCTTCATCCTGCTAGTTCCATGACCCAGACATGGCACCTCATCATTCCCTGGCTCCCTGTTTCTAGTCTTATGTTCAAAACTATCACCAAGAGGGTATAGTTTTTTACCAAAGCATTTTTTAAGTTCTTCTTCTATACCTTCAAATTTCCCATGTGGATAGCTCACGTGCACTATTAAAACAGTTGTCTTCTTGTAGCACTTTGATTTCTCTGCAATGGTACACAAAATTTGTGTTGGCACAAGGTGAGAGGTGGGTTTCTTAACAGCTTACCTAAACCTTACTGTCCTTTAGGTTTTCCATTTATTGCTATCCTCTTATGTGGTACAATCCAGGGTCTCTGAAAGGAAAAAAAAACATTCTCTCAGTTTTTGGGCAGGGCTGGTGAAGTCTAGAGACTCATTCTGGAGGAAGTGCATGCAGGTTAAGCATTACTTAACTTCCAAGATAATTTCCCTGAAGATGTCTTTTTCATACTTGCTGCATAACTTGCCCCTACTTGACAGTTTCTTTCATTCTTATTTTGACTTTCAGTGTTATCTGTGAGAATTCTCATTAATCCTTCTTTCTTCTATTCATCGTCTGAACTCTGTACAGACAGATATCCCATTTCTTCCTAAACATTCTCCTTGTACTTTCCCTGAACTTGCTCCTGTTCTGGCTACATTTCTGTACATTGACCTAGCTTATACATTCTATGTTTCACTCTGTAGATCTCTGGAACAGTTATTGCTACTCCACCCCCACCTTCAACAATGATCTCTAAATTTTATTTTATTTGTTTTTAGCTCCCTCAAACCACTTCAGGGTGCTGTCCTAGCTCCTGTACTCACATGTCCCCTGATTTCTCCAATGACTCCTGCCAGGTACCACAGACATGACCATTTGCCAGGTATCACAGACATGACCATTTGCCAGGTGAGCCTTCAACTCCCTAGGAAGCCAATATCAGTGATACTCATTCTATAGGGCCAGTGAATGAGGGATCTGATGGGCAGCTGATGGGCAGCTGTCATTGTTTACAATGCCCATAGCTGTGGAGACAGGTACTACAGTGATGTCAATATGTCATCACCACCCCTTCAGTTAACATGGCATGTCCTGCAAGGTTCCTTGTCTCCACCATAGGTCACATATGCAGTTGGCTCCCCCCTTACATTCCCATAGGCTAGGACAGCTGGTCATTGGCCTCTTCATCCTATCCCCAGTCCACTGTACAGGCATAACAAGTCTGTTACAAAACTCGGGTCACCAATAGTGAAGATGATCATCTTATTTTATGCTACTTACACCTTAGTTAAAGTGCTTTACTTTGGGAAAAATGCTTTGAACTGTTGATGGATGGCTACATAGCTTTGGCTACATAGTTAGTTTGTCTGATTTTCCCCTATCTACTGAATAAATGGCAAATACTAATTAACTAACAACTTATCTTTCCAGCCTTCTCATAGCATTGCCTGTTTGCCCCATGTACTTTTTAACTTCATTACCATTTCTGATCCCAAAAATGTTATTCTAGTTACCATATTTTCTAAATGTCTTCTCCCATTCCCCTGTTTTCCACTTTATATTGTTAAACTAAGCTATTGTCCTTATATATTTGTTGTTTTTAATATGGAATCAGTTTATCCTTAACTGATTACCTTGATGTATTTCAAGGTTTCTGCCAGAAAATACTGTACTTGTACCATAACTATTAACAACTGGGAAAATCATTCTTCTGGAAAAATAGGAAACAGAGGGAATCTTTTGTATGAATTTATGTTAGTATGGGTGGCTGCCAGTGTCTCAGATTTCCTTCTGTATTCCAAAGACATGTTAGCAGGTGAACTGGCTTTAGGTATGCGAGTGTGTGTGTGTGTGTGTGTGTGTGGGGGGGGGGGTTGTGTGTGGGTGTGTGATTGTGAACACCCTCCATTGGACAGGCATCCCATCTTTGGCAGCCTTCTTGCTAATACTTTTAATTTCCAAGGTAAACTTTTATTCACAAAGACCCTGGATTTAATAAAGTTGATATGAAAAATAGCCTAATGAAATTAGTCTCTGAGTAGATTATGACATCTCTATCTCAGATAGTTGTTTCTCCTAAATAATGAATATATTTGCAAATACCTGCACCAGCTCTTTTTAACCTATGCAAAGTTATGATTAATAAATTAGGAACTGTTCTCTAAATGTTGGAGGTGTTAGGTAGAAAGCAGTTTTGGATTCTAGCATCATAGTTTTTAGAGTTGGCCATCTCTCTCTGTACATTACAGTAGTTTGGACACCACACACACCAAAATGTACGGAACCCCTAATATTCTTTTTTAATACCTTCAATGAATTATCACTTAAGATATAGGTAAACATGCATTTATATAAAAGAAAACAAATCATGTTAACATGTTCAAAGTTACAAACATTATATATCACATATATTCTTTTATACAATTATAATTAATCTAACATTATATAACTTGATCAATTCCTGCCTTCCCTTAAACCTCACTCCTCCTCCAAAACATTACTCTGCATGTATTGTTCCCCAATTTCCATTTTTCTATTTAATTTGCTCCTACCCCTTTGTAAAGATCCCATTTCCAGTTCTTTTATATCTGTTACAATAGTCACTAATTCAAATATAGTTGGTTAGACTTTGATTTCCATTTTCTAGTAATTGATTTTTTTGGCAGCCACCAGAATTTAATTTAAGAAACGTCTTACTATGTCTAGGCAATTCAGATCCTGTAATCCCACTTAAAAAATAATTTCCTTAGCTTCACCCATGTGCTCACCCAATATTTCTGACAGAGTACTCTGTAGTGAATTTTTAAAGTTTGTCTGCTCATTACATTCCCAAAGTATATGTTCATGGTTACCTCCTTCTACCTCATCACACCTCCAACATTTGTCATCTACCTGAGGAAAAATTCGTTGGACTATGCTTGGGGTATAAAATAACTATGCAAATACTTCCAAGCAAAAATCCTAACTCTTCTAGAGTTTGTTGCATATTTGGGAGCTATACATACGCCCTCCCATTGTTTTTTTTCTGTGAATTGTTTATCCAATTTCTCTTCTCAGCCTTTTCTAACCTCTTCTGATTGATTCCTATAGTTATTGTGCAGTATTTTATATGTCCTTTTTAACAGCAGCATCTGTTCTAGAGTCAACTAAAACCTCTACCAGAAAAGATCAGTCACTTAGGACTCTCCTCTTACCTTCTGTTTACCTACACTCTGATATTAATCACTGACCAGGAAGGCAGTCTCTAGTCTGCAGTCCAAATGTCTTCTTGGCCTCTTCCCATTCTATTTGTTTTCCCTCTCTAGTTATTTGCTCCCAATTCCTTGATTTCTTTGCCAGTTTTCTCCATTAAATTCCATTTCCCTCTTACCTAGCAGCAGAATCTATTTTTTCCATTCTCATCTTGGGTTTGTTCTTTGAATACCTTGCGCTATTTTATGAATAAAATATTCTGTACGCAAGAATCCAAACAGGCATATGACATGCACAGCATAAAACCAAATGATTTATTTAGTAAAAAACATGTAAGCACGTTTGTGTAGTACTCCTACGCTTCATCAGACATACAATTCTATCACAAGCCAAGACATTTTAAACACTGTTAAACCAATCACTGCTAGCAACCTTGTTTTCCCTCCAATTAAGTAATTAATGGAAACCAAGTGATTTAAACTAACCTAACACTTTAACAAAATAATTACATGTTTAGTATGTTCCAATCACAACTTATATAACAGATTTCAGATATAATAAACAAAACATACATTACATATTTTTACACAGTATAACATGCATCATACATAAACCATTTTATCATGCTGTTGAAAATATACTGATGCTTTGGAAAATTGCTTCAACAAAGGCTGAAACAGTCCTGTCATCCACATAGTTCACTAAGTATACACCTTATATAAAGTTTGCAATACAAAATCTTGAACTGCTACATGTACACTCATCAGTCTACTTAAATGTACAAAAAACAAAGACATAGACAGAAAATATATAAAAAATAATAAATATAAACAAACCAAACTGCATAAATAAATACTGCTAACATATGTGTATATAAAAACAAAATAAAACCAGAAGATATATAAATAAATAAATAAATAATATAATATAGAAGGAGTATGTGCATAGTATAAGCAGACATACCTATAACTACTGTAAAAAAAAGTATATCTAACAGCCAAGGCAAAGAGAGTGTATAAAAAAGGGGGAGGGGGGTTAGAGAAGGCAAATGTAACTAAGTTCTGTCCCTTAAAAATGTATTTATTTTGTTAAAGTGTTAGGTTACTTTAAATCACTTGGTTTCCATTAATTACTTAATTGGAGGGAAAAAAGGTTGCTAGCAGTGATTGGTTTAACAGTGTTTAAAATGTCTAGGCTTATGACAGAATTTTATGTCTGTTGAAGCGTAGGAGTACTACGTGAAAGTGCTTACATGTTTTTTTTTTTACTAAATAAATTGTTTGGTTTTATGCTGTACGTGTCCTTTGCCTGCTTGGATTTCTTGCATTATATTTTTGGAGCCTGGTCTGGACTTTATCTGGTACAATGGTTTTGTTTTTGCCTGAAAATATTCTGTATGGCTGTTGTTTTTCTCCTTCTGCATCCAAAATCCTACTCTTTCTTTATTTCTTTAATCTCCTGCCTGCTTCATCATTATACCTTTCCACTCTGAATTATAGCTTTCTGCTTGTTATGTATATGAACCTTAAGTATGTAGCTCTAAAATATCCCTTCAAATAAGATAATCATAAACCACCTTGTTCTATTGGAAGACTCAGTTATCTCACCTGACCCGTGCCCTCTTCAACTCTTTATTAATTACTGTCCACAATTTCTCTTGTTGATAACAATATGCCCGACCCGTATATAAAACTAAAGGGACTAAAAACATTTTCACTGCTTGGGTCTTGCTATCCCTATCCATAAACAAGAGCTGCCAGTTTCTCAGTTCTTGCATTATCTTTTGTTAAGCCTCTTCCCACATATCCTTAGCTGCCATAACAGAATCATTTTAACCCATACTCCTAAATATTTCATTTTATCATGTCCCCATAAATATGGGTATTGCTGAACCAATTCATTTGTGGGTAAACAATTTACAGCTATAGCCTTTGTTTTATCTTCATTCATTGTATATCCAAAAAAGACTTGTAACTGTCTCAGAATGTTCCACAACACTGAGATGTCATTTTCTGGTTTTATCAGGTATAAAATAATATTGCCTGCAGATAAAGCCAACTTGTCTTGATTACCATACCAATTATAGCTTTGAATTTATGAGTCCCTTATTTTCTTTACCAGTGGCTCTAAATATAACACAAATAACAAACAAGAAAGAGGACAGCCTTGCCTGGTTCCCCTGTTCAGGCAGAACGTATCAGACAAGAACCATACCACTTTAAATTTTGCCTGTGATCCTCTGATCCTCCTAATTAACCTTATTATTGTATCAATGAAATGGAAATGCTTCCATTGTCTCACTCATGAAATCCCAGCTTACTCTGTCAAATGTTTTCTCTGCATCAAGACCTACCAACAATAGTGGTATTTCCTTACATTCTTCTTCCCTCAAGATCATCATTGTTCTGTTAATGTCAAACGTTTGCTTCCCCTCCACAAAACCACATTGATCCATATCTATCAATTTTGTCAATGCCTTTGCCATTATTTTAGCTATTATAAGCATAAGCACTTTATAATTGTGATTTAAAATTGAAATGAGCCTACATGAAGCTGGGTGTGATGGGTCTTTATCTTTTTTAGGTATTACAGCCACCACAGCTTTCTTCAAAGATGTTGGTGCTTCCTGTCTTTTTAAAATGCTGTTAAACAAAACCTTCCATGTCTTTATCACTTTCTTCCCTCCTAGCTTCCAAACTTCCACAGGAATGCCATCTGTTCCTGGAGATGTTCCTGCAGGCAGATTATACATCACCATTTTTATCTCATCTCCTCCTATCTTAACTGTTAATTGTTGAGACTCATCTACCTCTAATTTTGGCATATCTAAGTATTACATAAATATTTAAATTAGTGCTTTTTCTTGATTTCCACATTCCTCTGCATTATACAAATTTCCATAAAATTTATGAAGTATCTGTAATACCTCTGTAGGATTTCTGGTTATTTTTCTTCTTATAAGCTCCCTAAGTTTAGCTGTTTAAAGCTTCTTCTGTTTTTTTTTTCCAGCCTTTTGTTATTTGAGTTGATAGACTCCTCCAATTTTTCATTTATTTTAATCAACTCTGAGAAGTTTTTACATTTTTTTCTTCTAAATTACAGGAAGTATTCTCTTGTACCAACGCTGAACATGAACTGCTTTTTGATGAGCAGCTGCAGAATTCTTCCCAGTCAGTGTTTTTACATTTTCTAGTTGATTTTGTTTCAAGGCTGCCTAAGTTTTGTTCTTTGCTGGCATCAAGGCAGTGTGTACTTACTAGCCAGTAACTGACTTTTACTAATAACAGAAGAATAGCTATCCCTTACCTATCATTTTATTTTGTCACACTGGGAGATTTGAAATTAGGTTGTTGATCAGTGTGCAGCCATCTTGGAAAGCTGAAGCCCTAATACTCGTAATGCATATCTTGCTCCTTTTAATATAGTTCCTAAAGGAATTAGTAAACATCTCTCATTTTGCATAGATAGAAGAGCACTAACACAGAAGTCCCACACAACTGTTGGAAATTAGTTGAACAAATTTGTTCTGCTGGGCTGCGAGTCACAGTAGGTAGTGGAAATTCTAGTTTAGTCACTATAAAGTAGCAGCCTTATATAGATATGTGAGACATTTTAATCTAGGATTAAGCTGAAGAAACAACAGAGGCTGTTTTTTTCCACTCTGAAGGTATTAGCTAAACAATGATCTCCAAAAGGAAGAATAGAGTTGTGTCTCTTCCCTGGTTCTGTTCTTTCATCTCTATATCCTCCACCATACATATACTGTTCCAGGGTGTGTCAAGCCTCTTGTATTCATACTCCCACTCTTGTAACGGAAAAAGTGATTAAATTTCACTCCCACCACCACTATTCTCTCACCCCCCCACCTTATCTCCATGTAACTTTGATGCTACTTGGACTTGTCCTTGATTCTGGATATTTTTAATTACTAAATCTGACCATGCTTGGAACTGTCTAGATTTATATATAACAACTAACGTAATTTGCTCAACTGATGTTTTGTAAATCACTTATGGTTAGTACCACCGAATAAAGTGTGCCCTAATACAGGATATGATGTAATAGGATATTTGATAATAACTACAGTTAAACAGTTAAATATTTCTCGAAACCTGTTGATTATATGATCACTATAATATAATCTACCATATGAAGTTGTCAATGAGTGTAGCACTGTTATGCTGTTATTATACAACTAACTGCAGTTGACTGTTTTAGCATAATTGTGGCTGAATTTGTCAGTTATCATGTATTTTGTTTTTGTACTTACATAATAAATATATATGAAAATACTAAAAGTTATACATAAACTGCATTGATAAAACGTTTATCAGGTCTGTAATCATTCCAAGTTGTTTGCAGATCTGCATGACCAAAGTGATGTAGTTGTCTTTTTTTTTGCTTTGGTTTAATTTGTTTGCTCATTTAACGTGTTCACACAATGGATGTCATTTGAGTACGTTGGTCAGACTATTTTTTATCAGTCAACGAGTCCTGCTGAGTCTGATACCAAGCTGGTGTGCAGTACTAAGATGTTGACTGAAAATGAATCTGGTATGGCATATGTTAATATTAGCTTCCCCATCTTCTCTCTACCTGACACCATATGAAATGTTCAGTAAGTATGAAGCAGGTGATTATTTTAAATTAGTATCCGCCGCTGATTTTATACATGATTTGTGAAATGCACATTGAACGCAGCAATATCTCTTATAAATGGATGAATGGTATTCTGGTCTTTACACCTTAGTTTGATACACCAGAAGATTAGTGGGGATACTAACCCCTTATAAAACAGGGATCATAGAGTAATGTTGACCTTAATGGCAGATGCCTTTGTGAGAGTGTACTTGAGAACAAAGGGCAAAGTATGCTAATTCTGACATGTACTGTAAAGTAAAGACAATTTTATGTGTCGAACTAGTATACTATCGGGCGGCGCAGTGGTGCAGCGGTTAATGCTGTCGCCTCACAGCAAGAGGTTCTCCGGTTCGATTCTCGGCTGGGGTGCCTTCTGTGTGGAGTTTGCATGTTCTCCCTGTGTTCGCGTGGGTTTCCTCCGGGTACTCTGGTTTCCTCCCACATCCTAAAGACATGCTTCTGGAGCATTTCTCCCCGGGCCTCCACTGAAAACAGGATCTGTGGAACCTAGTCGGACTTTCCCGGTCAACAAATGTTAAATAAATAAATAAATAAATAAATAATACTAATTAAAGCAATCGTGTATGGCAGTTAGCACAAAGAATTAGGGCTGTTAATGAGCCACTTCTGCCATACAGGGATTGATTCTCTCAGCTTCCATCTGTGTACTGCATGACTCTGAGTAATAGTGCTCTGCAGCTACTGGGAAATTAGGCTAGTAGGCAAATGGTTCCTCTTCTGCCTGCCTAGTAACTATCTATGCCCTTATAGTACCCTGCTCAGATTAAAACTGGTTAAAGTCTGCCTGACAGGACGTACAATGGTCTACGTGGAAAATCTGTCTAAGCACATTTTTACTAGCATATACGATAATTATTACTGAAAGCAGTCATTTAATTTTTTAAAATAAACAGAGATACTGTGTCATTAATAAGTATATATATTATATGGATGACACATCACAGACTAACTTAAAAAGGCTCTATTTAAAATGACTATACCTTTTTAATCTGAGAAAATAATATTTACAGCCAGAACTGTGACAATGAAATAGGTTATTATAATGAGGCTATTAGTATTAATAAATTATTAGCATGTTGTAATTCATCCTGAAAGATGTATCAATGGTTGAGCTCATGCACACTGACCAGACTATATCCAGTTTGCTTTCAGAATTCACTCAACTGGAAATCCATAAGTTGCAACAAGTCTCACAGCCTAAATTATGTTCTCAAAAGAGCTCAGTTCTTGAGTATGGCTCTGTAAGCAACTATTGGACATTTCTTCATGCCTAAAACATGCCTCTTAAGGTATTACTCTGCTGTCTTGCTGTCTCATAGCACTTGGTACTAGGATGTCGTCTGTCTTGAGTTTGCAAACCCTCCCTATGTTCTGTTTGTTTTTTGCCGGGTGATCTGGTTTTCTCCCACATTACAAAGACATGCCATAAGTGAACTGGTGGTCCTTCTAAATTGCCTGTAGGCATGCTTATTGTGTGTGTGTGTGTGTGTGTGTGTGTGTGTGTGTGTGTGTGTGTGTGTGTGTGTGTGTGTGTGTGTGAGAGAGAGAGAGAGAGTGTGTGTGTGTGTGTGTGTGTGTGTGTGTGTGTGTGTGTGTGTGTGTGTGTGTGTGTTGTCTCTAGTTCAGGACAATCTTCTCTGCCTTATACCCAATGACTCAGACACAGGAACTGGCTCCACTGCAACTCTACATTGAATTAATTGAGAGTATTTGGTGCAGCGGTAGCATTGTTGCCTCACAGCAAGAAGTTCTCCCATTCGATTCTTGGCTGTAGTGCCTTCTGTGTGGAGTCTGCATGTCCTCCTCGCGGTCGAGTGGCATTCAAAAGACATACGTGAATGGGCATGCCTTCGTTGAGGGTTGGGCGGTGGGCTGGCACCTCAGCACCATAAAAATCTACTGCCAATCATTAGCGGACCGGAGTTCCGCTGTGGCGACCCCTAACCGGGAAAAGCCGAAAGAAGAACATTCAAGGATGAATAAATAAATGAATTAATGAATGAATTAAAGTGTGAATGAGCTATACAAAAGTGAAATTGCAGACATTTTATAATCATTTACAGATCACACAGCTTTATTAAAACATTGCAATAATATGTGCCCTGTTCTTATTACAGGATTGTGTGTAGTATCATAGGGATTCAAGTAACAGTTAGGCACAAAAATAAAGAGCAATTTTATCTTTTATCCATGGACTTTATCCTACATTGTAGGTCACAACGAAGCAGACAGCAATTTATTTCATTTTTTATTTTGCCTATATTGGTTTACCAGAGTAGTGCACTGATCTCCATGGACTTTTTTCAGACTCAGACTGGGAGCGCTGTCTGGTTAAGTGACTTGCTCAGAGTCACACAGTTAGACAAAGGAGGCTGAGGGAATCAAACTCTGGATCACTGCATCACAGGAAAAAGCTTTTTAACAGCTCCTTAATCCTTTGCCATTCAGTCCAATTGAATGGCCTACCCAGTTTGCCCATTTCCTATCTACTGAAGAAGTTGTAGATCCTGGTTAATCTACTGACTAACTGTTGTCACCCATTACAATAACTGACTGATGTCTTTCCCAAGCAGCATCTTCAGTGAAACTACTATATAGGCAGCATCACCTTGTTTGTAATAATAACCCCTTCTGATGTCCTACATTATTGTATTTTTTTTTTATTTTTATAAAGTATGTCAAAGACAGATTATATATCAAATGCTAGTGAATTCAGGAAATATTTTAAGAACAAGCAATGATGAAAAAATATGTTTATTGTTTTCTTAACGTGAAGCCTTGGGTAGATGAAGTATTACATTGTGGCTGCTATAGATCTATAGTTACTACTTTGACATCTGTGTATTAAATTACTTTTTCACCCATTAAAAATTAAATTGCTTGTGAAATAAGAAATATTTTGTATTGGAGGTTTCTAGATTTAGAAAATGAGATTTATAACAAGGTAATGAATAGATGAGTCATGAACTCAGTTCTCTGATCCTACAGTATAACATTATTTCTTCACACAGTCGAAACCCTTACAGAGTTAGTTTATCCATTCTCCTGTGTTTTGTTTTTAATAGTGTTTCCCACTGACTATAGTAGACCACAGTAATTGCCTAAATTTTCTGTAAACAGAATTGTAAATAGCTGCCTTATTGTGATTTTTTTTTCACTCATGGTCTGAGAAAAATGTTTAATCTTTTTTTTTTCTTTTTGGTACATTTTATTAGTGTAGTGAGGGTGATGTTAAAATGTATTACTTTTATAGCTTTATTACATGCTTTAGTCAATTTTTAAGTTAGTTTAGGCAGTTAGAATCAGACACATTTTGCCAGCAATGCCATTTTCTGATTGACTAGTTAAGGTCAGTGTCCTTATACTGTACCTTTTATTCATTTAATTAAAACTTTTTTCATTCTAATATGAATAAATGTAATTTCTAGAGGGTGTATTTAGGGATGCAGTGCAATTTGGAGACGTATTTGTATATTTTGTTTATACAGTGTATGAAGTTACTTTTTTACTCTGAAGAGAATGGGAAATGTAACCTATTTTACTTTTTGTAGAGAATAGTATAAGAGTACATTGTCATCATGATTAGAGAACAAACATTCTCCAACATAAAAATAGAAAGAGAGAGGGAGAGGGAGAGAGAGAAAGACAGGATGAGCAAAAGAGAGAAAGAAACAATGCATTCCTCTTCTTTCAACTGCCTCAGGAAGTCCATCAGCACACATTGTCTGCGAAATATGAAATTCTAATGTCTGGCATTATTGGCTAACTGTAATCCTCAGTGAGTGAACAGCAAAGCAAGCATTCTAGGAGGGATATAGCAAAGATTAGGTACTTACGTGTTATCGCAACCAGATTTTTGTGATAATAGCGTTTGCTTCCTGATGCGGAAATCTAAAAATAAATGTATGCAAAATCACACTAACAATGTCAACTTCATCTAAAAACATTGTTTAGGTAGCAAAATATTGTAAATTTAAAGGAATGGGTGCTTGTTTCAAGCTATGCTGTTTTCCAACATCTTGTCACTGTAAAATACAGTTTACACAGCCGCTGTGTGTAATACACGTTCCATATCCCCAGCCGCGAGCCTGTAAATGTTGTCAAAGTTATACTTCAGATTAGTAAAGATGATCGATGTAGATATTCAGTGGTAGTGAACTAACCCCAAAAAACAACCTTTATAAATACAATGTGTTTGTGGGATCTACCTAAGACAGAAAAGGAGTCAATAGCACTTTTCCAGTAATATGGCATTATATCAACAAGTAAAGAATGCTGTTCCGGACATTCAATGACATTATACTATGGGAAGCAGATTTTTTGGAAATGCAATACAGAAAAATATTACCAACACATAGGAGTTCGAGTGAGTAATTTCTTTGAAGGAAGTAGAATTAATTTTACCACCGCTGTCCGCTTCATTTATTGTTGGGCAAAGAGGATGAAATCTATAAGTTTCTGTCAGGAAGAACTGGACATGGCTGACAAGACAGTCATAGACTAGAGTAACTATTTACGTGATGTGTGTGTCTTAGAAATGAAGAAAAAGGACAATAAAGAAATCAGAGGGCCAGGGTGTATTGTGGAAATAGACGAGACTCTTTTTACTAGACGTAAAAGTAATGCTGGCCGTATTCTCCCTCAACAGTGGGTATTTGGAAGGATATGTAGGGAGACAAAAGAGTCTTTTCTTGTAAAAGTTCCTGATAGAACAGCCGCAACATTATTTAATAAAATCAAAGAATACATTAAACAGGGCACTACTATTTATTCAGATTCATGGCGGGCATATCAAACTCAACAACTAGAAGAAGCTGGTTTCAGTCATGAAAAACGTAACCATAGCTACAGCTTTGTAGATCCAAACACAGGAGTGCATACACAACACATAGAGAGAATGTGGGGATCTGTTAAGTGGAGAAATAAAAAACAGAGAGGCACTGCAAGACACCATTTGGACTCCTACCTAATTGAATATATCTGGCGTGAAACACAGCTTGCACTAAAGAAAGACTTATTTGATGCAATCTTGACAGCAATAGCAGACAATTTCTCTCCATACAAAAAGTGTAACCCAGCAAGTGAACCATCTACAAGTGAACCATCTACAAGTATGCTTCCTTAATCAGCAATAAAATATTTACAAATATGTTGCTCAAAAACATCTGGAAGACATCCATATGAATACTATGCAAAACATCCACAAAACATTGCAACAATAACTACTATCCCCCAAAAAAATCAGTTTCTGTCAAATGCTACAAGAATGCTTTTTGTAACTTTAGCCTCCATCGTCAAGACCTTCATCTCTGATTGTTTAGATTGCTATTACCTTTAACTTCAATTATTTCCTACAGTATGTCAAATAAAACTAGTTATTTACCAAAAAAATGTGTTGCTCCAGATTTCTTATTCCCAGGAAAAAGTTTAGTATCTAATTTTGTAATAATCCATCATGCAGTAAAAACGAACAAACATTTCCCATGCGTCCTCAATTCACTTCTGCACTACGACAGCAGTGCAACCAGTTTTGATGTACGCAAAGCAAGTTTCACATTGCTGCGTTAATTTACGCTACTAATTTGGGACAAACTATGTTGTAGCCAAAGAAAAGATTTAAGTATCTTTGCTTTTTTTTCACTTAGAATAGCTTCTGTAGCTTACCCTGAACTAGCTTGAACTGTTTTTTAACTGTTTGCTGCATTATTTTAAAATCTGCACTTAAAGTTACATTTTAGTTGAATTTGATCGAAAGTTTGTTTGTTTGTTTGTTTGTTTGTTTAATTTAACTGTGGAGGCTGCCCACTAAAGTGTGCTAGCCTGTGTAACTAATTTATCACTGTTTCTGCATTTTCTGTGTGTTTCTACCAAAAAAAAAACAAAAAAATAATCCTTGTTTTCCTGCCTCTCCTCAACTAATTTAGACCAGTTTACAGGCATTGCTGTATTCTGGGCTGTGGTGTAGTTCCTGTGTTGTCCATTACCTTACTTGGATAGAAGGAAGTTTCTTTGCTCACCAGTGGGAGTGGGGAGCCTTGAGCAGCCTATCTGTCCCTGTAGGAAGTGACCTCAGCACAAGAAGCTGTAGTAATTGGTTGTTTTGGACCATTTCTAGCTCTTTTGTAGTTCACTGTTTAAAATCCGCCTCTGGGCATTTTTTTCTGGCTATACTGCTCAGACAAGCTCCTCGTGGTTCTGCAGAGTGGTCCTAGCAGCAGGGAACTCAGAAAAGCGACTACTTTCTAGATTTAAGTATCTTTGTTTTTTTTCACTTGGAATAGCTTCTGTAGCTTACCCTGAACTAGCTTGAACTGTTTTTAACTGTTTGCTGCATTATTTTAAAATCTGCACTTAAAGTTACATTTTAGTCAAATTTGATCGAAAGTTTGTCTGTTTGTTTGTTTAATTTAACTGTGGAGGCTGCCCACTAAAGTGTGCTAGCCTGTGTAACTAATTTATCACTGTTTCTGCATTTTCTGTGTGTTTCTACCAAAAAAACAAAAAAATAATCCTTGTTTTCCCGCCTCTCCTCGACTAGTTTAGACCAGTTTAAAGGCATTGCTGTATTCTGGGCTGTGGTGTAGTCCCTGTGTTGTCCATTACCTTACTTGGATAGAAGGAAGTTTCTTTGCTCATCAGTGGGAGTGGGGAGCCTTGAGCAGCCTACCTGTCCCTGTAGGAAGTGACCTCAGCACAAGAAGCTGTAGTAATTGGTTGTTTTGGACCATTTCTAGCTGTTTTGTAGTTCACTGTTTAAAATCTGCGTTTGCACGGCTTTTCGCAGTTGTGCGCATAGTGCAGCGCCGGTTAAACAAGGTTAAACTTTGTGTGGCTCCGCCAAGTCTGCTCTTCAAATTTTCCCTTAAGGAAGCTCTACTCTTAGTATAACCAGACTACTCACTATATTATAAGCCTAGCACTTGTTCTCAATACTTCTCTACTAGCACTCTTGTACTAAGTAAAGCATTACATCTACTTACCACCCCTGTGAATATCCACTTCCCTTAAAGGTACAGCACTCCCTGATACTGTTCTAGCATGTCAAGTGGTAGATTACTGGCGTTGTCTCCAATTCAGCCGGTCAATCTGGGTATCTTGAGACAATGCTACAATTGTCTCATGTACACAGACAACCCTCTCCTCCTCCCAACAAACACAAATACATGTGAGAGATGCAACTATATAGCCAAACTAGAGGCTGAACTCTCTCAACTCAGGGCTGGAATGACCAGACAGGAGGAGATGGCAACCACACACACAACAATCCCAGTCCCACATAGACCTACCACAACTGCAAACCAAACACATAAAAACACAAAGACATACTCGGAGGCTCTAATAAAAAACTTACCAAAACAACAGAGGCTCCCAAAGCAGACATCCAAAAATCCACCACCTCAAAACAAAACACATGCAACACATACTTCAATAAATCAGTGTGTCAACCAATCACAGCCCTTAAGGCCAAACACCTTGCCTGATACACTAGTAATAGGTGACTCTATAGTCAGACACACTGATGTCCCGCTGACCAGGCTGAACAAGGAGAAGGTGACTGTGAGCTGTCTATCGGGAGCTAGGATACGCCACATAACACACGCACTCAAGTCACTCCAAAGCAAGTACAAATATGGCTCCATCATTGTCCATGCTGGTGTGAATGACCTGAGACGTACCTCCCTGGACTACATGAAAAGAGACATAGAGGAGCTCTCCGATTATGTAGCCCAGGCTGGTATGACCCTGACCCTGAGCAGCATCTTGCCCTCACCAAGAATGATACCACAATACAAAGACAAGATGATCAGCTTTAACAATTGGTTCAAGTACTGGTGTCATTCTAAGGGGCTCCAATGTCTGTCTGCCTGGGATGACATGTTGGACAAGCCACGCTGCTTTGCAAGGGATGGCTTACACCTGTCACCACTGGGCTTCCGGATATTGGCTAAGGCTCTTGCCATCCCCATAGTGCCTTTTTAGGCAAGGCTCAAAAGACAAACCCACCTCCTTAGAAAACAAAAATGGAAAAAAACTAAGGGTAATGCTGCTCAACGCCAGAAGTCTAAATCTCAAGATGCAGGCACTTGATGCACTCCTCAGCATGGAGAACATCGACGTCTGTGCAGTAACTGAAACCTGGTTCAAGGCTCCTGAGAGCACCCCAGCACTACCAGGCTATACCTCGTATCATGCTTTTCGGCCCCAAAACCCGGGCCGAACCCCAAAGGGAGGGGAAGTGTCCATATTCATCAAGGACACCCACACCTACCAGGTTAGTAGCAACACATGAAGCATCAGAGACCATACAGGTGCAACTAACCATAGGCAAAACTGCTATACAACTGGTAGCATGTTACAAACCACCCTCCCAATCTCAAGAACCCCACTCAGCCTTCCTGAAGACATTGGAGGATATGAATGTATCACAAAATACCATCATACTGGGAGACTTCAACTACCCAAACATAGATTGGGTACATTCTTCTAGCCCTAATACCCTAGCCCAAAGGTTCCTGGAATTCATAAATTCAAATGCACTGGAACAACTAGTCACCTCTCCCACTAGGGGAGATAATATACTAGACCTGATCATCACATACATGGGGACAAAATGCTCCACACCGGAAGTATACCCCTCACTAGTGAGATCTGACCACAAGCTAATCACCCTGGATATACATATCGCACCTCCACCCCCAGCACAAAAGACCACAGTGAAAAACTTCTCAAAAGCAGACTTCACTCTTCTTAAGACTGAGATGGTATCCTTTAAGCCCACTGTGCCAGTGGATACCACATCCCACAATGCCGAATCCTTCACAAATGCTTTCTATGGACATCTCCAAGAATGCATGGATCATGCAATCCCAAACAAATCCAAGTCCCTCTCCACCAAAGGTAAGCATCCTGTCTGGTGGACCTCAGCCATAAACAAATTGTATAACAAAAGAAGGAAGCTACTGCACGTCAGAGCAAAATCCCATGAAGGGAAGACATCTCTGATCAACATTAGCAGAAAACTACGTTCTCTCATGAAAACATCCAAGGCCAACTTTGAGAGAAAAATCACTAAGGACACTAAAGATAACCACAAAGCCTTCTTCAGCTATGTTAGAAACCTGGGTGGAAACCCTCAGATATGCTCAGAGTTGGTTCACAACAACAAAAAATACACTGCACCCACAGATATTGCCAACATTCTGGCTGACAGGTTCAGTGCAAATTTCTCCTCTCCTTCACCCCCAAAAGAAGAAATACTTATCCCAGCTGAATGTAATCTCCCTGTCATCTCAGATGTCCAAGTGCCACCCTAAACAAAGCAAAAAACACAGCATCAATGGGACCTGACGGTATCCCGGGTTGCGTGTTACGTGAACTCCAAGAGGAGCTAAACCCACACATAAAAATGCTATTTAACCTTAGCCTTACTTCGGGATATGTACCTGAACACTGGCGTACAGCAACAGTGGTCCCACTCCACAAGGGGGGTGCCTCTACAGACCCTGGAAACTACCGCCCCATAAGCTTAACCAGCCTGGTCTGCAAAGCTATGGAAAGAATCATTATGGAACTCATAAACAGAGACATAGGGGACCTACAGACACTTGACCCCACCCAGTTCGGCTTTGTAAAGGGCAGATCCTGCCTTTTAAACATGGTTGACTTTTTCAAAACAGTCACTAGAGCCATTGATGAGGGCAAAGCAGTCCATACAGCATACCTGGACTTGGCTAAGGCCTTCGACACAATACCCCACTCAGGCATCATAGATAAGCTCAACAGCTTAAAAGTAAACCCTTATGTCACTAGATGGGTTGCAAACTGGCTAAAGGACAGAACCCATAAAGTTAAAATCGCTGGAGCAATGTCAAACTCAAAGCCAGTCACAAGTGGTGTCCCACAGGGATCTGTCCTGGGACCACTCTTGTTCGGCATTTATTTCTCAGATGTTAAAGCAAACAAGGGAGGGCTGTGGCTGACAAAGTTCGCAGATGACTGCAAACTAGGCGCCATAGTCGATACACCAGCAGACACACACATCCTACAAAAAGGCCTCACAGAAACGGACAACTGGTGCCGGAGTCATGGCCTTAAACTAAATGCCAAAAAATGTATAGTCATCCCCTTTGGGAAAAACAAAGTACCCACAAATTATCACATAGACAGCAACCCACTGAGTACGGGAAAAGTAATCAGAGACCTAGGGACACAAGTTGACATTGACCTCTCGTTTGACACCCACGTTGCCAAAGTGGTTAGAAAAACATTCTGCCTTGCACACCTCATCATGAAGGGATTCACATCCAGATCCAAGGATGTCATTGTACCCCTATATTCCTCCCTCATCAGACCATGATTGAGTACAATGCCCCATTTGGTATGTACCTCACCCGGCATTTGCAACAGCTGGAGAGACCACAAAAGTACCTCACCAAGAGGATCAAGGGTCTCCAACATATGTCTTATTCTGCCAGACTAAAAAAACTTCAGCTCTATTCAGTAGCATACCGCCTGCTCAGAGGTGATCTCTGCCTGACATACAAGGCCATGTCCAATCAGGATCTGATGGACATGCTCAACCTCAAAAAATCCAATTCCATCAGGACCACGAGAGCTAAAGATTTAAACCTCGGCACAAGTATGAATAGGACATGCTGGAGGGATAGATTCATAACCCAGAGGCTTCCCATGCTTTGGAACAAGATCCCAGTTCCTATTAGGCAGAGCCCCTCACTGACTCTCTTCAAGAGAAATCTTGATGAGTGGATGGGAGATCGTAAGTTTACCCCAGGGGTCACATCTGTGTCACTGCTAGACAGGGGCACAGTAAACTAATTCTATTATATAAGGGGACCTTCATTGTGTCACTACTAGACAGAGGCACAGTATTCTAAATTTATTCTGTACATTTTTTGTACCATTTCATGGGGTGGCAAAAGCCACATCACTATGGCTAGGCTTACAAATGCCCCAGGGCAGATAGCCTAGTACTATACTATGAAACTATGAAACTATGAAATTCTGTCTTACGTTTAGTCCCACAATCCGTTTTTGGGCCAACAAATGTATTACCGCAACCGCTATAATCTGGTTGCGATAATACGTAAGTACTCAAAAATATATGTCAAAATCAGGAATGTTCTATAAAATCAGGGGTAGTTAAGAGGCCAGGGGGATTGTAATGCCTTGTGTTGTATGATTTTTTTTTCATTCATTTGATCACAATGACACATCTGATGTGTACTCAGTTAACAAAGTGCCTGTAACTGCTGGGCATGTATGTGTGTATGTGTGGACATTAAATATTTACAGAACTTATAATTTGGATGTAAAATACTTCCTCCAAAAACAATTAAATAAGATACAGCAAGTTTAAAACATTAGGTGTCACAGAAGAATTATTGCATATCAGAAATATTTTAAAAGTTTTATAGTAATAAAAAAAATCAAACAATTTAACAGATGGCACATTCTCTTAGCACAGTAATACCATCCAGGGTGGGCATTGTCAGGGATTTAACACACTTCAAGGGGTGGTAAGGCCCAACCACAACATCCCTAGGTAAGTATTAATTCCCTGACAACACCCAACCTGTCAGGTATCATTGTTTGTTTTATTTTACTATTTTACTTTTTTTTTGTTCCTTTTTCTTTTTAAAAGCAAGTGTAAATTTGTATTTGGAGGGGTTTTCAGGAGGTTAGGGAGTTTTGGAGTTGTGTGTTTATGTTTTGTGTTTGAAGGTTGAGGGAGCAGTATAAATATAGCTGATTTGGAGGAATTTTACTAGGGTTGACGACACATGGAGGATGCAGGCAGATTGCTGATGATGCTCTAAGGATATAATCTTTTTATGATAAGCCAAGACGGAAAATAAGTAGACGTATTTGCACAGTGCGTGAAATGTGGCACTTTTTTATCTGGAATTTACCATCAGGACAGGTATAATTGTTTTACTGTCTCATCTTGGTGCTGTACCTGTCTCACTCTACTCTTAAAATTTACTGGTCCATGAATGCTTGGCCTCAAGAAGCCTAGCACCCCTTCCCTGACTTGCCAGTTGTATTACCCCTAAGCACATCTGGTACTATGATGTCCTTGGTCCTGGCTCTCCCCTGTCATTTTGCTTAGATATCTTTCACAGAGGAAGCTTTTTTCCTTGGGACACTTGATCCACTGTTAAGGTATCAGTAGTTTGTGAGTTTAGCACCAGTACTGATTTATGAAGCTGAGAGAATATTGTGGTTTCATAAATGAGTACTGATATTATATTTGTTGTCATGGCAGTAGCACTTAGTGTGTAACAATGTCAAGATGCTTATTACAGTTGTAGTAAGCAATTTGCTATAGTGATAAGACTGCAGAAGAGCTTTTTTGACATCAGCTTTGAGTTGAAGGGGGGAACTGCTGAGGATATCAGACGACCTTGCTACAGCTCTGCATAATTTGTTGTATTACATGGAGAGTTAGCTGTCCTAATGTACTACCTGATACCTATGGGGGGGGGGGGTCTGGGAGTATTAAAAATATTTACAGCTTTGGAAATTGTAAGAGATTTAGTACTGTGACAAAGACAAAGGCCAGAAGCAAAATATACCTTTGATCACTTCAAAACTCTTGCTTCACTCATCCACAGTTTGTGTGTGTATGTGCGATATTGTAAAGTGTACTGCAGCTTTCAAAGCAGTCAGATATTTTGTATGGTTTTCTTTGGTGGTCGCTGTCTGTGTGCTGCAATATAAAACAGCTCTGGTCTGAAAAGTGTACAGCAAAAATTGTTATATATTTTCTGATATGTTATTGCTGACTTTGGAATGTCCTCACTGCATTCCATATACTACATAGCATTAAGAAATAACATTAATCCATAGGAAATTAAACCATTCCTTCCACATGCAACATAGCCCAGTGATACAAATCAAAGTAGTGAAGTGTATTTTGCATTTAGTGTAACCTGTTAAAAAACAACATACATTAAACAACACTTTGTGCAAGTTGTAACTTAAAACAATACAATAAACTGTGAAATAAATGTAGTTATTCTGGTATGAGAGGTTTGAACTGCTATGGGTGTAACAGAGAATGAATATCAGGTCCTCTGCCTGTATAGTACACCAGGTAGGGGACATTTAAACTAAGATGCATAATGGAAAAATGCCATGATAATCATAAATAAAACTTACAAGTAATTTGCCTTTCATAGTCAAGTTAAAGAGAAGGTAGGTATACAAATACAATGGAAAAGTGAAGGATGTCAGTATAGTTTTCCCCAATGTGGTCGGAAGGGCATCTCCAAGGGCAATCCTAAAAGGAGATGCAAGAGGATGATGTAATCTCTGTTGGCATAAAAGGATAAAGGCTAGACTATAGTGCTTGCAAACTGGGTTTATTTAACAACGCGTGTAGCTTGGAATCCTGAGGTTCTTCCTGCTGACCTCTGTATTGGAAAGAAGTTAGGGGATGATGTGTTGGTGAAGCAGGCCACACCTATAGCACCAGTGAAAGCCAGAGCTGTGCATGGCACCCAGGCCAGATGAATGTGTGGGATCTAGGATAGTTGGTTCTGTAATAGTGGCAGAGTCATACCTGGGAAACTGTGCCTCATGGCTCTGATTGTATTATTTTTGTTTATAAAGAAAAGGGTCTGTCTTTGCCTCACAAGCCAAAAGATCATTCAACCAAAGCACTTGAAGCCTCTGCAGCCTAGTTTGCCAGTGTACCTATAGATGAGATTTCTGCTGCTGCTTCTTGGTCTACTTTTCACACATTTGTTTCGCATTATAAGGTAGATATGCAGTCTGGATTCAGCGCATCCTTTGACTCCATCATTCATTGGAATATCCTTTCATGAGGCCACCCTGGAGTATTAGTATGTGTGGATCCTGTCACATCCATTGAGTGATTCGGATGGAAAAGACAAAATTGGATAGGAAAGCTATGTACTTATGAAAATGCTAGATCTGTGTTGTCTTCTTCCATCCAGCTCAACCTTCCCTCCTTATATCCATCTTACTTAAATTGTCACTACAGTATGTCAACTGACTGCATTGGACCTGGATAGGACCTTGTATAATATTCTGCCTTGAGCTGTTTTCCCATTTCTCTAACAATTTATCCTGCTTTCCTACTTTCATTTAGTGCTTTGAGTATAAGGTACAACTGGGTAAACTGAATCTAAGTTATTGTAAGGAAAGAAGGGAATTATGGGTAGGGGAGGAACCTGCACTCTGGACTCAGTTGCTTGAAAAAGGTGCTAATGTCAGATCTGATCTGATAACCCAGCTGTTGAGCTGGACGAAAAAAGACAACACGGATTTAATGTTATGGTAAGTACATAACTTTTGTTTTTTCAACATTTGTAACTTCAGTTTCAGACAAATCCACTAAGAATGGAATGTGTCTCCATATCTATCTAACAGTGCCAGCAAGAGGATTCAGATTTATATTTCATTAATATCATCCTAAAAGGAGAATAATAAATCCAATAAATGATATTTATATTGAATAAAAGAATTATGATGTGATACATGAAACTTGGTAACATTCAAAAAAATTCTAACCACAAAGCAGTTTTGAAATGGTTGTCCTGGAAATATAATGTTTACATTTAAATGTAAAAATATCCTATATACCATGAAAATTTGTTTTTTTCTTAGAAAGAGTTAATTGCAGTTTGTATTTTAAACCCAATGTAAGATACAAGTCTTTCTAATAATTTATTCAGTAAAGTTGAGATAGCAATTACATTTCTCATATCATTATATTCATGTCAAATAATACTTTCAAATTGTGCTACTACAATATTGTATAACTGGAAAAATGTTTGCAATTTTGAATAACTCCCATGGCATACTAAAGTACTTAAATGAGAAACTTGCCATTTGTATGAATAATATTTAGTAAGAATCTTAGTTTCTTTTAAATGACCTTACTAATCCTCCCCTACCAGATCCCTCCAGCATGCATACCACTAGCTTAATGTGGGTCATTTGGGGCACAGTAAAAGGTTTAATTCCACTGTGCCACAGGGCTACTTATAGGTACACAGGCAGATTCAATAAACCCTACATGGTTCACTAACGCTGTGTGTGTGTGTCTCGCAGCGACATGCACATGATAAGGCACAGTTTTGTAGTCAGTAAACAGCTCTACATGGCGTGTAGAGCTGCACAACCATAGTAAAACCATGGCATGCTAATTACAGTATAAGCAGCTAAATTGTATGCTAATCAACCAATCCAAGATGGAGGAGCTATTCAACAAGCTATAAAGCAACTGTGAAGACTCAGCCCAGTGAATTAATGGGTGAAAGAGCTTAGTCTATGTGAATAAAGGTTCCTGTGCTTCATCTAAGTGGTGGAATTTTTCTTACTAGTTCAGTGCTGGTTTTCCCTGCGAATTCCAAAACCTATTGGAATACAGCCACGGAAAGGAATCTACACAGAAACAATGTTATGGGTTGCTGTTGCTTTAATTCATGTGTATGTACAATAGGCTGAAGTCTATGCTGCTGCTGCTGCTGCTACTAATTGACCACAGCCAAAGAGAAGAGTTTTCAGACCCCGTTTAACTTATTACAATCTGCATGAGGTGGAAATTGTAGTGTGCTACAGGGTGGATAGAGACACACTACAGGAACTTTGCAAACTCTGTCATCCTCAACTCAGACCCAGGGCAAACAGAGGGGAATTCATACCAGTGGAGACAAAGGTATGTGTTACAGTTGGAATTTAGCTGCAGGAACCATTCAGAGACCAACAGGGGACATGCTGGAGGTATCACAGGCATCAGCATCCAGGATCTTCCATCAGTTATTCAATGCTGTTCTCTAACATGCCTGTAACCCCATATATTTCCCCATACTCCTGAGGACAGAGCAACAAAAATGCAGGAGTTCTACCATATAGCACACTACCCAAGATTACTGGGTCCCATAGATTGTACACATATAGTAATAAAGGCACCACCTGGGGAACAGAGAAGGCTCTATATAAATAGAAAGGGCTTTCACTCTAATAACTGCCAACTTGTGTGTAATGCCAAGGGAATCATCTTGAATGTGTGTGCTGGCAACCCAGGCAGTTACCACGACTCACATATCTGGCACGCCTCCCAGCTGTATCAGTTGTTCACTAAGGGTGTTATCCGACAGGGTCATTTACTAGGGGGATGCAGGTTATGCACTGGAACCATGGCTGATGACGACTATCAGAAATGCACATACACACACATGCTGAAGAATGCCAAAATGAGGTGCATGTTCAAACTAGAAATTTCTTAGACTGTGTGTTTGGGTTGCTGAAGTCGCGGTTCCAGTGCCTAGATACATCTGGGGGAGCCCTGCAATACAATCCACATACATGCACTGAAATATTCACCATTTGTGTCATGCTACACAACATCATTCTGAGAAAACAGCTTCAGCAGGATCAACAAAACAAAGGGGCACACATCCTACCACCAATGGCAATGTCACCACAGCCACACGCAGGTGAGGAGTCAGAGGGGGAACCAGCAGCTGCTGTAGATATAGGCAGAAATAGGTATGCTGGACTTCCAGTTGCACTGGCTAAGAGGCAACTCATAGCACACTCACTCCCCACCTAAAGGGCTAAAACCTTCATCCTACACCCGTACATATAGTAACATTGATGCCAAGCAACGTGCACAACCTTTACCTCCCCATGTAATGGCTGTGCACTGCTAACATCAGACAGAATCAGCCCTGAACTAAATCTGTTGCAACCACTGGATTTACAAACTAAGTGTTGAGCCTGGAGTGTTTTGTGTAATAATACGAATGAATGGCACATCCTGGTTACTTGGTAATGTAAACAAGTAAAGTTGGTTGATTTGTATAGAAATTACTTTAGCATGTGACAGCAGAGACTTATGTGACTACATGTGTCTTCTATCAACTAATAGGCCTCAGGCATCAAAGATTCATACATTCATACCTCTCAAAAGTACTGATGGTCACTGAATATCCTCAGTTTGGCATCATACTTTTGTACTAGAAAATCATTAAACAGAGGAGTTAGAAAATGATGACACGCATTTCAGTTTCAGACTTCACAAACCTCAGAAGATTAATAAAAGTAATGATGCAAACAATGTTTCATGCTATCAGCTGCCTAACTTTCTAAGACCAAAATATATCAAAAGTACAATTAGCAAAACAACATCACAAACACAGATATACTAAGCACTAAGTCAGCTATGCACCCTGAGCATCAGACACAAATGTCATGTTTCATTGAATGCAAAAAATAGAAAACAAGGATCTGGCACAGTTATCATCACTTGCACAGGGTATGCTGACACAAAAGGTCAATGAGTGTGTGTGTGTGTGTGTGTGTGTGTGTGTGTGTGTGTGTGTGTGTGTGTGTGTGTGTGAGTGAGAAAGAGAAGAAGGCAGACATATGGATAAAGTAACTACTGGCCAGTGAGACAAATTAGCTTTAAGCTTCACAGCTGAACCATGTAGCTGTTGTGTGTGTGTCTGTATGGGTTCTCCAAGTGAAATTGGTTTGTGAGTGTCTGCAGGAGCACAGCCAAGCTCTGTGCTAGCTCTATGTCTTGGTATGTCAGACAGGTGTGTGCCAAGCATGGTAGAGGTGGTAGTTCATTGTTGTCATACCCTACCATGAGAAATGGCTTGGCCAGGAGTTCCACTGGCATGTCCACATGATGGCAATGCTGCTACCTGAACATGGCTGTGTCTGCTGGATGAGTTTCTCTTACGAGGATGCCCAGGACCATGACCTCATAGCCTGCCATGTCTGGGCAGTGCAAGTAGTGCCACTATGGTAGCATGACTGGGCATGGCCACATCGGCAAACAGCAGATGATGTGGCTGACCTACAGCCATGAGGATGCCATCCACCTCACAGCAGATGTTCCATCATAGACACTGTCCATTCCAACATATCATTCATCTGATTCATTGAATTGGCAACATGGTGGAGGCAGTCACTCATGTCAGTCTGTGCCACATCTGCAACCCTAAGCTTTTCTCTGGAGAACCTATAGGAACATGCCTGCACCTCCATGATAGCCCTAAACATACATCGGGTGCCATGGGAAGACACACCTGGATCAGGTGGAAGATGGACAGCAGGCCTCCTCTGAGCACCCCTAACAACCTCCTGTATGACACCTTGCCCATACTTTGGCTATGGCCACAGTTAAAGGCACTGAAGCCACAGTAACCACACTTCCCTGATCGAGTGTCTCACCCTCCACCTGTCCGATATTTGAGAGCTCATTGGGATGGGTTGGCATAGGCCTACTGGCTTTGTCCGATGAAATAACAAGGGGTGGCTGAATGTCAACCTCAGTGTCAGATTTAACATCTGCACCTCCCCAACTTTGCCTGTGTTTGGTCATCATCATCACCATCAGAGTCTACTGATAAAATAAGCAACACACACAGGAAAGAAATTAATAGCTACACTACCATAGTCAAATGTATGCTAACAGTGGTGCCAGTGCTACAGACAGTAGAGCAATACACACAACAGTCCTGACACCCACATCACACGTACAGATAAAATAAATATTTCTTTAAACTTCTCATGACTACTGACAAAAAAAACATTTGGCTTACCATGTGCAGATGATGCTAAGTTTCCCATGGATGATGGTCCTGGAAGACGTTAAGCAAGAGGTAAGGAAACTGTCATCGCAATTCACAGTAGCATGGGAGTTAAAACATTTTGCCCTTTATATGTCTGTTAATGATACTTTTAACAAGAACTTGGATGATAAGTCCACCCTAAGCCCATGTGTAATCAATCAGAATGTGTTGTTATTTGTATCAATCTACAAATACTCCCAAAAAATATTTAATGTTAAGCAGAAATTAAGTATTGCTGTCAGTATTTTACTGTACAAGAAGTATTTCACAATTGATATAGATAAGCTTACCTGGAAGCTCCTCCTGGGACATACTTGTTCTCCCTGAAACAGTAGCACCAACATCAATGATACACTATGCTGATGTGCCCTTTCCAATGAGCTGTCCAGATCCCTGACAATGGACAGGAACTCTTCATTTGCTGTTTGTGGTGGCTCTGTAGCAGGTCCCCCGGTATCCATCCATTCATGAGCCACTGCAGCTGCTCTCCTCCATGCAGATTAAATCATGTCAGTGGCCTTATGGTGCATCTGACCATATGTCCTGCTGTGGCTGCCTACTGCATTCACATCAGCAACTATCTGTTGCCAAATTTGCATTCTGCTTGACATATCTTCACATCCCCTGTCAAGCAGAAAAGCACCATGTTGCCTAAAAGCTTCTGCAATGACCTCATTCTCAGGGTCACTTAAGGGGAGTTTGGGGATTGGGATGCTTAGGTGCCATATTCCTAGGTGACCTAAAATACAACACAAGGACAACACACCTAAGTATCACATAACTAAAAGTCCTGTTTAGATATAACACATAAAAGGTAGTATTTCACTATTACCCACTGGAGACACCTAAAACAGTCAAGATATTCAAATATAAAAAAAGGAATTGTGTGGTTGTAACATATTACAATCACATACAAAAGGAAGACTGGATCCAAAACAAGGAGAATAACAGTAGCAAAACTCGTGTTTATGCCAAAACAGAAATGCAACTTTGCTCCCCCACCCACAAAAGAACAGGCAGATGACACAATTTGCTAACAAACTATCAGCGAAATGCTAAAAGTGCTATCAAATAAACTGTACCTCAAACATGTGCACATATTTAACACAGAACATTCCATTTTAAGCTATTGCCAGTCATGTCTATTGTGGCCAGCAATCCTGCAGAAGTGTGTATGGCCCATCCTAGCAGGCTAACACTCCTGTGTCATTGACAATATAGGACATTTACATTTCATGGAAATAACAATAGAATAGTAAACAGAGAAAAAACAATTGTGACATTAGCACTTGTGATGACAGTTAATAAGGCTGTGTACCTGAGAAATTGAAATGCCCTGACAAACATGCCCATGACATCAGTACACTTCTAAGACATGCATACAGATAAAAGTAGCTTTTGCTAAGATATATATATATATATATATATATATATATATATATATATATATATATATATATATATATAAACAGATTTTTCTTAATGACATTTCAGCATATACAGTATACTAAAAAATACAAGCATACGTTATCAAGGTCAGTAATCTTCTGTGCAGATATATCCCAAAGTAATATTGTCTTCTATGTTATCCATAAAAACAAGTCTCCTCACCTTCAGGTTCCCTAGCTAAACAGTTCCATTTTTATGGTGTAGATTCAGAGCTATCAGCATGCTGAAGATGCAAATGAGGTTTGAACTCATTAGAATTGCTGAATTCCAATTAATTGGCTCCATGTAGCTGATGAAAACATAGAGCAGGCTCTCCCTCAACGTTTATTGATAATGGAGTGCAACTGTGAATGATTACTGATAGGGCAAAGAAAAACACAATGGCAGTTCAGACTGCCCTACCACCAGTGTGTGTGTGTGTCAGCCAGATTAGACTTACAAAATGTAGAAGTAATTATATCAAGTTTTAAATGTAAGTAAGCAGCACATATTTTACAGTTCCTGTTCAGCAGCATCCAACCTCCCACTCATTTGTTGACAGTTGTATATTATTGCCATTTAGTAGCCTCACAAATTTTAAGGACAATGATATAGAATGCCTTACAGACTGCATGTCTCATATTACTGCTCAGATAACACAAGAATGAGCAACAAACATAGAGAGATAAGACAGACTGCATTTTTGCAATGCAAGCAACAGTGATAAATGGTTCTGTGATCACTGAGTGCACTACATCTGAAATTAATATATGTACCAACAGCTGTCATCGTTTTTTTTAGTACTATGGATGATGTTGCATTTGGTCATATGCACAATGATTTCAGTTCTCTGCTGCAAAATTGTTTGTGTGGCAAAGAGGGATAAGACACCCTTACTGTGCTTTGAAGGTTCATTGGAGCAAGAGTTCAAATCCAGACCTATGTAAAAATATTTCATGCGTACCAACAGATATTGTGTAGTGTTTATTTTATAGATTTCTTTTCTACAGTTCAACTAATTTTCCTTTTTCTTAATTTATTTTTAAAATACCAGTGTTTGCACAGTGCGTGGCTTAGTGCAAACAAGGAGAACAGAGAAACACAATGAATATCAGGTGTGGCTATGGTCATAGGTTCACAGGTTTAGAGTTAGGTACTAGGCTATCAGCCCGAAGGCATTTATAAGCCTAGCCAGAATGTGTTGGCTTTTGCTGCCCCCTTAGATTAGTTCCCTGTGCCTCTGTCCAACAGAACCACTGAGGTGATCCCTGAGGTAAACTTTCTGTTTCCTATCCACTCGTCAAGGTTTCTTTTGAAGAGTGTTAATGAGGAGCTCTGCCTAATGTAGACTGGAATCTTGTTCCAAAGCATGGGAAGTCTCTGAGACAGGCATCTATCCCTAAGGCACATCCTATTTATTGTTGTGGTGAAGTTTAGATCCCTAGAGTGTGTGGCTTGAGGGGATAAGGTTTTCTTTAGGTGGAGCATGTGCATCAGTTCTGGGTTGGACATGGCCTTGTATGTCAGGAAGAGATCACCTCTGAGTAGGCGGTATGCAACTGAGTACAGCTGGAGTTTCTTCAGTCGAGCTGCATAGGGCATCTGTTTGAGGCCAGTGATCCTCTTGGTGAGGTACTTCTGTGGTCTTTCCAACTGTTGCAGGTGTCTTGTAAGGTACATCCCAAATGGGGCATTGTACTCTATGATGGGTCTGATGAGTGATGAGTGGAGCGGCACAATGACCTCTTTTGATCTGGATGCAAACCCTTTTGTGATTAGGTGGGCCACATAGAAGGATTTTCTAACCACTTTGGCAATGTGATTATCAAAGGTGAGATTACTATCTACTTAGGTCCCCAGATCCCTTATTACGTCTTCCATATTTAGGGGACTACCACCTATATGGTAGTTTGTGGGTACTTTGTTTTTTCCAAAGGGGATGACTATGCACTTTTTGGCATTTAGCTTGTGGCTATGATTTTGACACCAGGTATCCATCTCAGTGAGGCCCTCTTGGAGGATGTCTTTGTCAGCTGGAGAGTCAATTATAGCCCCTAGTTTGCTGTGAATTTGGTCAGCCATAGTCCTCCTGTGCTTGCCTGTACGTCTGAGAAGTATATGCTGAACAGGAGTGGTCCTAGGACTGAGCTGTGGGGATTGCCACTTGTAACTGGTTTACAGTTGGACCTAGCTCCCAAAACTCTCACCATGTGGGTTCTGTCCGTGAGCCAGTTGGTAACCCATCTTGTAATGTAGGGGTTTATGTTCAGGCTGATGAGCTTGTCTATAATACCAGAATGGGGAATGGTGTTGAAGGCCTTTGTGAGGTCTAGGTAGGCTGTGTATACCACCTTTCCCTCATCTATAGCCTTGATAACTGTCTCACAGAAGTCCACCAGGTTTAGGAGGCATGATCTGCCCTTAACAAAGCTGAACTGGTTAGGGTTCAGTGTTTGGAGGTTCCCAATGTCTCTGTTAATGAGTTCCATGCTGATGTGCTCCTTAGCTTTGCAGACCAAGCTAGTCAGGCTTATAGGGCGATAGTTCCCGGGTTCTGTTGTGGCTCCAACTTTGTGGAGTGGAATAACCATTGCTGTGTGCCACTCTATGGGTATGTAGCCTGTGGAGAGGCTGAGTTTGAACAGTGTGTTTAGGTGAGGGATTAGTTCATCTTTGAGCTTGTGTAGGATGCAGCCTGGGACACCGTCCTGTCCCATTGATGCTATGTTTTTCGCTTTGGAAAGGGCAGTTTTAACCTGAGTGTCTGTGATTTCAGGGACTCTACATTCTTCTGGTATGGTTATAAGCCCTTTTGGGAGTGAGAGAGGGGTGAAGTTTGCGCTGAACATGTCTGCCAGGATGTTGGCGATATCGGTCGGTTCAGTGTACTCTGTGCTATTCTGTACTAACTCCGAGCAGATCTGAGCATTGCCACTTAGATTCTTGGCATAGCTAAAGAATGCCTTGTGGTTATCTTTGAAGTCCTTGGCAATTTTTCTTTTGAAGCTCGCCTTGGATGATGTTATGAGGGATCATAGTTTCTTGCTGATACTGATCAGGGATGTCTTCCCTTTTTGGAATTTTACTCTTTTCTGTACTAATGTCCTCCTTCTATTGTATAGCTTGTTTATGGCAGGAGTCCACCTGACTGGTTTCCTTTTCTTGGAGGAGTGAGTCTTGGTTTTGCTTGGGATGGCACGAACTATGCATTCTTGTTGGTGCCCATAGAATGCATTAGTAAAGTATTTTGCAGCTTGGACAGCGTTATCCTTCAGCATGGGGGTTTTGAAACTTTCCACCTCGGTCTTAAGTAACGTAAAGTTTGCTTTTGAAATGGTGGTTTCCTTGTCCAGGGGTGGCGGTGGAATGTGGATATCCAAAGTGATTTGTTTATGGTCAGATCTAACCAGCGAGGGGTTGACCTCTGGTGTGGAACACCGGTGGCCCATGTTGGTGATGACCAGATCCAATATGTTATCACCTCTGGTGGGAGTGACGACCAGTTGAACCAGGGTGTTTAAGTTTATAAATTCTAGGAAATGTTGGGCAAGGGAGTTAGTACTTGAGTAATTCTCCCAGTTAATGTTTGGGTAATTGAAATTACTCAATATTAGAGTGTTTGGTAGGACCTTCATGTTTCCCAGTGTTTTCTGAAACACGGAATGGGGCTCCTGGGACATGGTGGGTGATCTGTAGCAAGCTACAATTTGAATTGCAGTTTTGCCCGTTATTAGATGCATGTGGATGATCTCTGAAGCATCGTGCTGTGCCACTAACCTGGAGGCTTGGGTAGCCTTGATGAATATGGATACGCCCCCGCCTTTTGTATTTTGGTTTGGGTTCTGTGGCCGACATGTATGATATGAGTTGTAGCCTGGGGTGCTCTCTGGAGCCTTAAACCAGGTTTCTGTTACTGCACATATATCGATTTTCTGCATACTGAAGAGTGCCACGAGTGTGTACATTTTGAGGTTTAGACTTCTGGCATTGCGTAGCATTACCGTCAGTTTTTTGTTACTTATGCTATTTACAGCAGTGGGTTTGTCTTTTGAGCCTTGCCTAAAAAAGGAACTATGGGGGTGGCAAAGAGCCTTGGCCAGTATTCGAAAGCCTAAGGGTGAGAGGTGCAAGCCATCTCTAGTGAAGCAGCGTGGCTTGTCGAGCATGTCATCCCAGGCGAACAGACATTGGATCCCCTTTGAAGGACACCAAAAACTTAGCCAATTGTTGAAATCGAGAATTTTTTCTTTATACCGTGGTATCATTCTTGGTGAGGGCAGGATGCTACTCAGGGTCAGGGTCATACCGGCCTGGGCTACATGATCAGAGAGCTCTTCCATGTCTCTTTTCATGTAGTCGAGGTAGGTACTGCTCAGGTCATTCACACCAACATGGACAATGACAGAGTCATATTTGTACTTGTTCTGGAGTGACCTGAGTGCTTGTGTTATGTGGCGGATCCTGGCACCCGACAGGCAGCTAACAGTAACCTTCTCCTTATTCAGCCTAGTGAGTGGGACGTCAGTGTGCCTGACTATAGAGTCACCTATTACTAGTATGTTGGGTATGTTATTTTGCCTTAAGGGCTGTGATTACATGGTACACTGGTTTTGTGAAGTATGTGTTTCATGGTTTGTGTTGGGGGGTGGAGGTTTCTTGGATGTTTGCTTTGGAGGTCTCTGTTGCTTTTGCAGATTTTTATTTAGAACCTCCGAGTATGTTTTCATGTATTTATATGTGTTTTTTGCCGGTGCTGGTTTAATGGGTCTACGTGAGACTGGTGGTGTGATGTAAGTATTTCCCTTCTCCTCTTGACTGTCTGATCCAGTCTTGGGTTGAGAGAGCTTAGCCTCCAGTTTGGCTGTATAATTGCATCTCTCGCATGTATTAGTGTTTGGTGGTAGGAGGAGAGGGTTGTCTGTGTACATGAGGCAGTTGTAACATTGACTCAAAATGCCCAGATTCACCAGTTGGACTGGAGAGTACACCTGAAACTGCCCTTTGGACATGCCTGGATAGGTACAGTGAACTGTTTTACTGGATGGTTGGTAAGGTCGAATAGTGAGCCTTGTCCTTCTGTACAGTACAGGAGGGTCTCGTGCTAGGGTTTATAAGTGCTTGCTATGAGTTTTGAGCAAGTGCTGGGCTGAGAAATGAATGGCTTGAGTGCTTAAGTTGAAAGTTTGTCTAGTTCCTGCAACTGTCATTTAACTATTCCTGTGGCAACAGGTGTAGTGCAGGGCTGTAATACAGATGATCCCGAGTTCTAATACAGGAAGTGCAACATGTTTTTACTGTTGCAACAGTCATGTTTATAGTAATGAATACAGAAATATGCAAGTGCCATTTCAACATTCTTGTGGCAACAGGTGTAAGTGTAGGGCTGCCATACAGGTGGCCTTGGGTTCTAATACAGGGCATTCTAGATATTTTTACTTTTCTTCTATTTCACATTATATTCAGTCTCACTTATAATACTTCAGATAATGAAGCTGATGTGAATTATATGTTTGAGGGATAAGACACCCCTATTGTGTCTTCAGATGTATGACTGATGGTATTTCTGTAAGAATAATTCTGTTATTTGGACTTGAATGACCTTCACACTTAAATAAGACACATACACAAATTAATCTATATAGAAGGACCTTGTCAGGTCAAACACTTACATGGTTAACACCTCAAAATGTCATCTGTATTTATCAGTGATTCATGTTTACATCTGAGAAGCACTTCTTCTGTGACAAAGATGGAAAATCACAGCTGTGGAAGAGAATGTTTTGCCCCTTATGAATAGGTTTGAATCACACACTGTAAAAATCAGTTTTATCAGTGTATAAAGGCAAACTAAATATATGTCAGGTCATGAAAGTTATGCACCCAGTGCATGTCTGCAGAGTTAAATCACCTAACAGTTACAACAGCAGACACCCCTCAAACTAATGTCAAGTGTCAGATTAACCTTGCAATTTCAAAAATTGCTTTCCTGTCTGGTACTATTGCTCTCCACTTATCAGGCAAATGGGGTTGGCATCACTTCTCAAGTTTGCCGACTACCAGTAAATGCAATAATAGGAATTGGCAGGAAACCATTATTTGCCATTGCTCAACACTGGGGATTAGACATGTTTGACATTAGAGGGAAAGGTGCCCAATTTAGGGTACAGAGTTGGAATGTTCAGGCATCCAGGATATTTATTGGACTCTTGGTAAAGAACCACAGCCAAAGGCTTCTGCAGGGGGACTATTCTGGCTCTCAGTACAAGTTTGAGGCTTGGAATAGTCTGGCCAAGGCTGTATCCAGTCCGACTGGCATCTCATGCACTGGAAAACAGTGTAGGCACCATTTAAATGACCTAAAAATGTTCAAGAGGGATACACTGAACCAGTGGTTGGATGAGTGTCAAACCAGTGACATTCCACAGTTGTGTAAGTATGCTAATAAAGAGAATTTATAATATATAGAAAGCTAAACATAGGCAGACTGGTATGCATAATGCTCTTCTGTTCTTTTCTTTTCTCTTCAGAGCTAATCCTGAAATTGAGTTGAATTGGCAGGCTCATGCTCATCATTTGGAGAGACTGAGGTAAGCAAGTGGTATGTATGCAGCACTAGAGTAGTATTATTTTAGCTTTAAAAGTTAAAGATAGATATCTTTGTTTTCTGTACAGTAGTAGCAAAGTGAGCATGCATATCCTAACTGTAAAAGCAAGTAGGCATGCATAAATCTGTAGCACAAACCAACTTTAGGAGTCAAGTATAAGACTGTAGTCAGAGGTTGTGGGTTCAAACACCACGAGTAACAACTATACAACACTGCATTTATTTAGTAATATTACATGCATTAAACTGTATACAAGTGTCATATTGGCCCTGCTGTTAACTGTAATCTGTATAATTGGACCAAGCATATATGCAATATATGTTTATAGTTTGTGGTTGTTAGGACATATACTTAAATATAATACTTCAAATAAGTACGATGGTACTAATTTCTAACTCTTTTTTTCTCTCTCTCACCCCTCTCCTTATCTCTTTTTTCATCCATCTGCATCAAATCACTAAATGCTTCACAGCACAGTGAGCTAGGCCAACCCTAGTGGGTCAGCCTGTCCCACTCCACAGCTCCAGCACCAACGCCAGCATAGCTGGGACCCAACATGGCAGTGCTGCCTCTGCTGCTCCTGCACTACCTGCACCCAGGTAGCACTACCCCAGCAGCTGGTGCTGTGGGTCCCTCTGGGAGTACTGTTAGAGATGGGGATTTCATCACCCACCAGAAAATGCCAGGGTTGGTGTGTAGCATCGTGCACTGTACCATTGGTGTATGCCTACACAGGATGCAGAGGCTGCTCTCCCTCATGGGCCATTAGAGATCAAGCACTCCAGCAGCCAATGCAGTAAGAAGACAGTGGTGACTGTCCTACAGGTGAGGACTAGATTCTCACTGTTCCCATGTTTGACTGGCATGAGCTAGAATTATCCCCTCCATCACCCCAATCATGATGTCCCTCACAATCCCTGTGTCTTGACTTGTTTGTCCTGTTTGTTTGCATTTGCTTCCTCACCCACCCAACTTACCTGACCCAGAAACACAAAAAAATATTGTCCCATACATAGCTCTCCATTTCACATACATGTCTTCTTGACACACTTGATTTGGTCCAATTGGCTTTACAACATGATTGTGTTATTGTTATCCCTCTTTGTGAAGGTGACAGTCGAAATTCAGCTAATATTATGTACATATTTTCATTTTAACTATTGAAGAAATGGATAGCTATGGTTCCTTTCTACCTCCATCCTACAGATTTCTATATTGCTTTTCCTTCATTCTTCCCCCACTTGTCCTCCTTTTCACCACTTTCCTATCTACTCTATTTCAATACCTATAATTTGGTAAAAAAAATAGAATTGCACACAACACACATAAGTGCCAAAAAAGCAATGCAGCCCTTCACTTTTTGGCCTTTATGTTTGTGCAGAGTTTGGCATCATGTGCCAATGCCAAGTGAAGGTGAACGTATCTACTGTGGTGCGGTTACTGCTATGCAATGACACTTAAACATGCTGCACTATGTCAAAATACACTAACACACAATGAAGACAAAATAAACATTTACTGCATTATCAATACTTGTTTAAAAGTACAACATACACCTGGATTAAAACCCTCTATCATCTGGGCTGAAAAAGGAATGTGTCAATGCATTTACACCTACTGCCACAGAGTCAGCTAAGCAACAGGTGTGTTTCATTCACTCAGTACTAACTCTCATAATTTTGGCAATGACCTTTGCATATGTGTACTGCTTAACTATATGCAAACAGGGAAAGCAGAAGAAATGTATATCTTGCATAATCAAACACTTTGCCAACCATCAAGCAAACCCACTACTCAGTGGTGAGTAATGCAAAGTAAATAATTGCATGTATATTTACTGTCCATTTAGTCTTAATGCCATGAAACTACATGTTGGAACATAAAAAATGAAGGCCTTATCTATGAATATGTCAGATATTTACAATGCAGTCATGTGTTACCTCCCTCATGCACTGCAACCCTCGTCTCTCAGTACTTGTTCACAAATATATCAACTACACTACATAAATTAATAATAAACATTGTGTAATATACCTTGCATATCTTTATTCAGAATTTCAAATACTTGTAATAATATAGACACTTGTTTGCATGTAGTTTGAAAAGTGGTCTCTTAAAGTATATCTTCACATTGGAACACAACCACCAACCACCACATAATACACATTGCACACTCATCAGTCTGGTAACATGCACAACTTGAAATATCTTGACAATTGAACATGCCTATACATCCATTTCATGCTGGCCTCCCAACATATTCTCTACAACATCCACTGCTGATGTCATCCACTATAAGTTGTCCTGCAGCCTTGTAAAAGTCAGACTTGTGCTGTGGTGCGTGCATAAAGTACTGAGTTCTTCTGTCTTTGCATTTAGATAGGTAGGGGGTCTGTTCTCTCTGCAGTCAACTGGGAGTCCATGTATTCAGAAGAGCATAAGTGTGTATAATTCAGTTACCACTCCAATCCCATGGATTGCCAAGGTTTTGACACTTGGACATGCCTACACATCCATTTCATGTTGGTCTCCCAACGTCTTCACCCCAACCTCCACTGCTGATGTCATTTGCTGTAAGCTGTCCTGCAACTTTATAAAAGTCAGACTTGTGCAGTGGCACCTGTGTAAAGTACTGAGTTGTCCAGTCTTTGTCCTTAGGTAGGAGGTCTAATCTCACTGCAGTCAGCTGCGGTGTGTGTGTGTTTGTATTTTTGTGGACTTGCTTGACATTAAAGCGAGCATTTTACATCAACATGTGGGACACTGCTATTGCCATTTACTTCTCACTAGATACTGCTGATGTCATTAGCTACACCTGATTTGCAGATGTGCAGTATTCCCATTAGGGCAGATTCAGAGACTAGCCTGTAGGCCAGGCACAAGTCACCTTATCCAATACAATATAGATTACAATGACAAGGCTTTCAGTGTATCCACATATGTCATGGCATGGTTTGTAGGGCCTGTATTTTCTTGGTGAGAAATCATGGACCTTTTCTATATGGACACTAATAATATCCCAGCAGTGTGCAATAGACATGTTTGAGTTGTTAAATCTCATTCCATGACTTTTACATCTGTTAGATGTCCTGACAGAGGTAATTGAGAGCTTGCATGTTGATAACAGTATCATCCTGTGGAACTTGACTAGGCCAAGGCATTTTACACAAATCCACACTGAGGTATTCACGCAACACTGTCAGTTGTGGCCATAAACAGCTATATCGCCAAGTGGGTAGATCACTGGATCATAATCATGGCATCTAAATATATCAAAATGTGTGAAGTGACGTATATCTCTGGTCCAGTGATCAGGTCCATACATCAGGGCTGTCTGCTAGGCGATTTTCCTGTCCATCATTTAAGTCACAGACATCAAGTCTGACATGCATGTCCTGTGTCCAAACAGCTGTCTGGAGGACTACAGATTGTAAGCAATCATTGACTCCAACTGTGATATTAGTATAATACAGACAGTATCAACACACACCAAAGATTGCTGCCACAGCCATGACAACACATGAGATGAAGCAAAATGCAGGGATTTGTTACATTATATAAACATACACACAAACCAAAGATAATGTAGACATCACAGACCAATTAGTATGTGACATGTGTCCTGGGGTAGATGGTATGTGGAACATCCATCAGCATGTGGCAACAGTGATGAGTACTCCCTTGTATGCTACACAACTACTGAGTATGTGCAGGACATCCACATCAAGGCCATAATACCACCATAGATCACAGCCTTCATCACACCAGTAGCTGAGTAGAATGCACTCTTCTTCATGTACCTCCCAACACATCTTCTAGTGATATGTAACTGAAGTGTGACAACTTTGCTACACTGAGCTGCCACTAATCATTTTGGCCATACCTAGGTATTATTTTTGTTGTATAAATATTACTTTCTAATGGTGTGGAACACCCATTAAGGTGTTACACCAGAGGCATGTGTGATACCTGTTCTGGTGATGCACACAGTACATACATAGCTGTTTGACAACATTGATGGATGGGTTAGATTCATGACAGTGTTGATTATGCCATATATAAAATGCATGCACACCAGTCAACTAACCTGGATTTATCATAATGTCACATGAAGGTATAGCAGTGTCCCTCCTAACCCCTTCAGCAAATGTTACAGTGTCAGGATGGTGTGCTTGATTACCCTCATAGATTGCTGATATGTCATAATAGTTGTACAACTATGTTCATGCAGAACCATCTATAATCACTCCAAATCACATATGTTGCATCAGACATATGGTATTACTGGTGTTATTATTCTGATATTGTCTATGACTGTGCATGCTTCTTTTACTGTTGCCCATGGGCCTGTAACTGTGTCCCACTTTTTGAAGACCTCTGCTGACATTACACTCATATTCAAGCATATCAGTTTGTACAGCTTCACAATATGCACCCAACACCAACTGTATGACAAATGTCCTATCCATTGTTCATGTCAGGATGCTTATCTCACAAAGACACATCTTCTCCATTGTTATGTCACGTTGTCTGGCAGTCACATGACATACATTTTTACTGTGAAGTCTGTACTGCACAATGTCAATATATAATTAGTGCTCCTGTTACAACTGTCTTCCATTTACATGCACACTATACATTACAATAGCTCACCTGTCCTCTTTCTGTGTGTTCATACCTACAATTCATCTGTGTGTCCTTATGAAATACAAATGCTTCCCCTGACTATTTATTTTAAATGGCAGTCTATGCACCCTTACAGAATATTTACCCAAATTTTGTACAGAATTTCTTGAATGAGTTTTCACACTACTCTGCACTGTATACACTGTCCTGTACTGTGTTTGGAATATATGCATTTTTATATGATAAATCCTGGTAATCATTGTGGTATTCCACGCAATCCTGCTTACCTAACTTGCTGTAAGGGAAACAGGTTTGTTATCTGTGTAGCACTACACGGTTTTCTGGCTGCCAACACTTTTGCCTGCCACAAAACCATGCTTGTTTGCCTGTTTACATTTAATCACCACTGCTGCTCACCGTGCAAACATGGAGAAGCAATACTTCTTAATAAGTTCATAATGGACATTTCTTATGAATTCTCCTCTATCTGTGATTACTATTCATATTTTTCTTCCATTCTGTCACTTACAAAGCCACTCATTTTGTCCTTCTTTGTGTATTAATCATAGTTTTTTTTTAGATTAATGCAATTCATGGCATTATGAGAAGTTTTGCCACGATATATGTATACTTATCTCTGTCTAACTTAACTATTTAGTTTCATAGCTTTACCTTCAATTGTGCTCTGCTGTAGCTGCACAGTTTCTCTTAGAGCTACTCACTTCAGTGTTTATGGTTTCATCATCTAAAGTGAAATAGGTTTATAGGTAACTACTAGGCTAGCTGCCCTTGTAGACCATTTTAAGCCTAGCCAGTTTCTCTTGGTGAGAATCAAACCCTGTATCTCATTTGTAAACACCTTAGCCATTAGGCCAGCTGGCCTTTCAGTAGCTTTGTCTCCTGTTTCCATAAAGTGCACCACATACAAACCTGTCCCTTAATGCACCGAACAGGTAATTTCTGCTGATCTGAGCAACTGTTTTCCCAGATGATTTCACTTTCCAGCTGACTTCTTTTTTATCTAAATTGTTCTGCTGTTAGTGGTGATTTGATGCTGAAATGTCCAAGATGATCTTTATTATGTCTTCAAACAATTTTATTTAATCATTTTCAGATGATAATGAGCTGCACAATAACACATAAAATTTAACCTCCATTACATTAAGTAGAGTAAATGCTTTTATTGTCTGTTCAGTGTTATTATAGTCAAATTAGAGTTCCAATCTTTTGCCATAACAACTCAAAATTCCCAGTAGCATTAAACATTTTATAACTTCTTATATGGTCAATCATATTGTCCCAATGTCTGTATTCATCTTTCTAGTCAGTCTCTTTTTTCATTTTTTTTTTTTTTTTTTTTATACTAGCAAATTAATCTGTGTATGTACACTAACAATTTTACCTACAAATGGGTCTTATTTTTGTTCAAGTTACTCAAGCAACCACCTTACATAGACTCATAAATATGAGGGCTCATCTTGCCTGTTGTGCTATTTTTGGTTTCCTTTTTTAATCCTCAGTCCTCAAGAATTTCTGTACTACTGCCTTCTAAATTAACTTACACACATAAGTCGATCTTATTGCCACAGTACTGTGTCCAACTGATGCACACTGTCTATCAGATAAGGTACACCATACCATGGACCTGTTTATGGAATAGTTTGTATATTGAATGCTACAATCATAGTGTGTATTCCTGGATGCAAACAAGCATACATGTCTGTATAGTAGCATTCCACACTGCAGACCTCACATATGCTCAGTGCAGTGACACCATCTTGTTATTCCAGGCACTTCATGCTGCTATAATTTAGTGTTCCCACTTCCTGTTACCTAGAAACAGAATACAAAGGATTACTCCAGATAAAATCACTTTACTAGCAGATCTAGAAGACTCTCTCTCTCTCTGTCTCTCTCTCTCTCTCGCTCTTTGATGCACTCTCTGTGGAAAGAATAAAGACACCTTGTTGAAATTTAAAGTATTTTATTCAGTTATTTAAAGGGAGATACAAACAATGGGGGGGGGGGTTCAGGGTAGCTGACTGGAGGAAAATCTGGGAGATTGAAAATCTAGGCGCCATCCAGAAAGCTTAAAGGTTAGTCCCTTATTTGAATATTCCTTAAAGACCCAACCTGTGAAACCTCATTCTTAGTTAAAAGGTTTTTATTTGTATTTTTAACAAAAAATGGAGAATTCAAACATGACAATGCACCATAAGTAACCACTATAGAAT
This sequence comes from Protopterus annectens, assembly GCF_019279795.1. NCBI lineage: Eukaryota > Metazoa > Chordata > Ceratodontiformes > Protopteridae > Protopterus > Protopterus annectens. Next base: position 596,266,750 of record NC_056727.1, read on the forward strand.
TGTATTTAAGAAAATACATTACCTGAGCTTCATCAGGTCCATTTAATAGGGTAGTTGTCAGGGTAGTTTACAGTTTGATCATTGAAGATGTCTGCTTTTACGAGGCTCTCATCAGACTTTAGTAGCCTGTTTGTATCACATGTAATATGAGAGGTTGTGCCCATTTTTATGGGGTTAATATTTCCTGAAATGCATTATGAAAGACTAATCATTTCTTCTTTGGCAAAAAAAGGATTACAGTGGAAGTTTACAAAAGGCTCTAATACATGATCAGTGTGACCAGTCCCCCATTCTTCTTCCTGACAGGCCTTTTGCTATATGCAGGGGAGGTAGTCACTTAGTACCAAACTAGGTGACTGCCATTTTTTGAAAATCACATACATCCAGAGAAATAACATACAGTGGAAACAAGTCAGAGTGGTCACTTTTACAGAACTGATGTACATGCACAATTTGGAGGAAAATGTAAGTACAGTTTGAGACTTCAGAACCTTTTGTATAGGCTTTTTGTGCTCATAGAGAAAAAATCCACCAAGTGGTGAACTGCAGACTTACAAAACCTATAATAAAAATAAGTATCTCAGATCTTTTGAGCATAGGCAAACTGCTTATGATGTAGGGAATACAGCAGTGGGTGCTTGGGATAACAATTTTCATGTGCTGCAAATTATAGAAATTATATTCAATACAGGCTAAGTAGCAAGAACATGTATATCTGGTGGTCATGGGGTATCTGAAGTGAGAGCCCCTGGTCTCATAGAGTGGATCTGTGGTGTTCCAGCCTAGGGTCTTCATTATAAAACCTCTTCCTATGTCTAGCAGCTAGTGAGAGCTGTTCTGTTCATATCCTTCCTGTCTTCAAGTTCCAGGTGGTGAAGTCAGGGCTGTTCTCTTCAGATTCTTCTTTTATTCAGATTCAGGCAAAGTTAGTGCAAAAGGGGGTTCGATATCTCTGTGCCTTGTTAAATAAAGGACTGGAAATTGGGAGGCATCAGGTGGAAGAGCAGCTATCCAATCGCTTGAGAGAATGGGGGTGGGGTCAGGAGCAGGGTTAGATGAAGTGACAGCCTAATGTAATCAGTTTATTGGTGTAGGTTGTCAGTTAAACTAGGAGGCTAGTGCTGGCCTACTTTTCTCAATCCTAAAAATGAAAGTCTCAAATGAGTAGTAAAAAAAACTTTGAAATACCTGAAAGTTGCTGTTTAAGTGTGTACCCATCTTGAGATCACAAATAATCTACTTTTTCAATCTTCTGCCTTTCAGCAGTTCAGTAAGTGATAGTCAGAGTCCTTGCACAGGAGTATTTGTATACTATTATATTGCAACAAGCTGGATCATTCATATCATAATATTTCAGTATTGGTACATCTATATTGCCTGCCTTACATATATGCCAATTTATAATTTGACTGCCTTCTAATCCAATTTTACTGGCACTCACGTACCCCTTACATGTCCTTGTCTCTTGACCTAGCAGTGATTTTCAGGTATTTTAATTGCTTATGTCTGAGTTTTAACTTTAAGAAGATACAGACCATGGCCTTTGTTTCCCCTTATAGGCAATACACAGTATCAGCAAATTAGTCCATCACAGCCCTTCATGATAAAACTCCTGAAACTGTCAGTCTGTACAGGTACCTAAGATGGGATGAACCCAAGCTTACCCTTTAATGAACAAATTTCTAAAGGTCTAACAAATTCACATGCTAATTGAAACATGTTGATCAAGGAAACCAAATATCATTATACAAAGACATTATTATTTCATTTCTGGAATATGCACTACCAGGTCTCACTGCAAACTTCCCCATTAAGTGCCAGAAACTGCATACAATAATTAATTAAATCTGTAGGGAAGGATGACTCCCCACCCCCCTGGGCCTATTCTACTAACGTGCCCTGTAAGCTGCTGACTGTTAAAATGTTTATTGTCCTACATTAGTCAGATCACTGCAAACCTGCACTAGGCTTCTTCAGACCTTCTCTGTCTTCTTCTTATCATTTGACATACCACAGTATCTACAGGAATGTCACTCTAAAGTATCCTACATGCTTGTTTCAAGAACTTGGAACTCGTTGTCAGCCAGTATTGCAGCTCTGGCCAGTATTTAGAACTTCACTTTTGAAACTAAAATTACTAATGATGAAATACAAAGCTATAATTTTAGCTATAATTTTAGTGTAAAGCACAGTTGCTGTGCATCTGCCTGAAGCGGTTGTACTAATTTACTCCTTATGGAAACTTAGAACTCTTGGCTAAGTGGTTAGTTACTTTTATATACTTTGTACTTGCTTTATTTTTCTGTTACTTAATCTGTAACACTAATTTTTATATTGTTGTGCCATTAATGGCTGAAGCTGGGTCTGCAATGCTCACGACACTTATGTTACAAATACATAATTTAGTAGAATAAACTCTATCCTACTGGCTACTCATTGATCTTCACGTACTGCTGCTGGTACAGAATGTGGCAGTCAGGATACCAAGAAAGCCTTCTAGAATGATCTGTATCATCTCTAATACATCACTCTGCACAGCAAACCAGCAAAGTATAGGATCACCTGTAAGGAAGTGCACATGCAATGCCATTCTCAGTCTTGGATCTGACTGTATAAAAGAATTGATCAGTCTGCAGCACTCATCTAGTGGCCTTAGTTCAGCCAGAGAAGTTCTACCCAGAGAGGGCATTCCTCGCTTCACGGCAGTTAAGATATGGGCTTTGCTGTACCAGTCTTGTGGAAATTTGTAATATGGTGACACTGATAAACTGTCGCTGTTTAATCTTCAGGAAGCACTTGAACATCTTTTTTTAAAAAAGCCAAACCAACATTAGGTTGACACTATAATATCAGTTGCTGCTACTGTATAACTTTTTTTTTGTTGTATATTTTACATTTTATTTTTAAACATTTGAAATATTTAAGTAGATTGTTGTTATTTTATGTTTGATTCTATAAGGCTGATTTAGATGGAAAGATACCATATCCATGAAAGTGATTGATTGAACAGTCATCTTTTAACATCTCTGTCCCTCCTTTCCCATCCATTCTTCTACATTTTTTGTCTAATTTTACTATTGCCACCCTATATGTACAACCTACTATTAAATGCCTTCTTAACACATAACCTGGCATTCTACCATCCGTATCTCATGGGGGTGCCTGCAGACTTAAAAATTAGTTATGGGGATATCAGTGGGTAGGGAAGATTTGGCTGCAGATAGCCTTCATAGTGCAGCAGTTAGTTCTCAATAGATCCAGTTCTATACATATTAGGAATAATTCCAGCAGCAGTAAGGCTGACTAGTACTCAGAGGGTGTGTTTTCTTTAAGTCGTTGTTATCATATGGCTGTACATAGTGTCAAGATGGAAGTCTTCTGCCAAGTTGATCCTGGAAGAATATAACCGAGTCCCAAAATGGTATGTTTTTATGCTGGGCCAGCACCTAAAAAGGTTGGAAGTTTTTTTTTAGGGGTGCTGTTTTAAAACAGGGGTTAAATGCCTTCTTAGCTGCCTGCATTAAGACCCATGTGTTACTATAAATGCCTAAATGCTTGGGAGCTAGTCAGTGTCTAGTTCTGTGGCTACAACTTTACTTTGGTGTATTGGCAAACAGATTAGTGCAAAGTGAATAGATTATACCATAATGAGAGTGTACAAACTCATTGTTTTTACTATATCAGTGCTATTTTTATAGTAATCTGCCACTGGAATCATAGGAGGTTCAAGGCTACTGAAACCAGAGGTGAAGAGAAAACACTGAATGGGACTAATCTTGCAGCTTTTCAACAAAAAGAAGTTCAAGCTCCAGCTTTGATACAGTAGATGGCTTCCAGTAATTTTAAGTAGAAAATCAATCAAGTGTGGTCAGAGCTGATTAAAGCAGATGAGACATTGAAGGAATATATCAATCCAAATAAAATAAGGCTGGAGAAATGGAAGGAGCTTTAAACAGCTATTCAGATGAACTGATAAAACTACAAAATTAGAGGTTTAAATGAAGAAAAGTCTGGCTGAGTATGAGACTGCTCAAGAAGAGATGTTTCAAAAACTGGTATAGTTAGAGAACAGAGCACACAGAGAAAACCTAAGATTTTCTGCTGTACCAGAAAACTGGAAGGAACTGTCTGCATTCATGTTATGACAGCAGAATTAACCAACTGGACTGGTATTTCACAGCAGGATTTGTTAAGTGAAAGGACACATTATATGTAAGCTCCAAACCTGGCCATGAGAAAGCTGCCAAAACCTGTATTACTAAAGATCTAATCATGCCAGCAGAAAGAGATGATTCTGACAAAACAGTGGCAGAAGGGCAAAGTTTTAAAAATTGTAGACAGTAGAGTGTTTGTGGAAAATGATTATTCACTGTACACTAGGCAGAAGAGAAACAAATTTATCCTAGCAATCTGGGAATGTGAAGAGACAGATGTGAGATTCAAGTTGCTGTATCAGACTGTCTTCAGAATATCCTTCCCTGGAGAATCAAAGCCATTTTTGATGTACAACAGGCTAAGGAGGGAATACAAAAGTTTGTCCAACAAAAAGTGAGCCATCATACGGAAAGGGACTCTGCTACTCATTCTTTTGATAATAAAGCTCACAGAGAGAGGCTTTGTCTGTGAAACCTTTTCCAATGCTCCAAAGAAAAAAAAAGCACAGAAGTTGACTAGATGAATCAGAAGTACCTTGAACTTAAACTGGAGTCTGGTGTTGGGAGATGGAGATGAACACAAAAAAACAATAACACTACAATTAGTGAATTTGTGAATAAATGTGAGATTATAAAGCATCAATCACATTTGTGAAATATGACTTTACAAGAAATAGTGGCTGAGAAAGAGTAGACTTTTGTTGATTTTGTCAAACTTGTGGGGGGACTGAAAAGCATGCATCCAACTTCATGTCATTAATGTTTGTAAGGACATTAAAAGAAGAAAAAAAAAGCTAACTGAAAATAAAATTTTATTCTGAACAGTACTTGTATAAAATATTTCATGATAAAAATCACATTATATAGTAAAGCATTTTCAGTGATTGCTTTATGTGATAAATATACTAAAGAAATAAGTACTTTTTCCTTTTTAGTTTTAAGAAATGTAGGCATTACAATGCAAAAAGAGAAGCAAGGCTTGAAAAAAATCACATTTAAGTTAATATGTTATAATCGCGGGCTGTAAAAGTGTACTCATTATTACGTAGTGTTAAGATGTTTTCTTTTACTTTTGCATAGGTGAATGCCTGGATTACTGCCTTTGCTGAATCAAATAAGTTTTTTGGAGGGTAGGCAAATGAGTTTTAGAAATAAGAAAACACTGTGAATGAAATGAAACATTTTTGTTTAGCAAATAATTGTTTGGTGCGAGTTGAGAAGTCTGTAGCTGAGGGCAGCTGTATAATCTGTTATGCTGTCATGGAGACAAGCAGACTACAGGTGAAGGCAATAATTCTCAAGAGTTCTGGACATTGTTTGCTGACAGAAGTATATAACTAAAAGGTACAAGGGTAAGTGACTTAGTAAAACATAAAGTATGAAATTCTTGGAAGTGAATAAGAGATAGTGGCTTTCCTGATACCTAAATGCCTTGATGCATTTACTAGACCAGTGTATATTTTCTGTACATTGTTTGCTGACAGAAGTATACAACTAAAAGGTACAAGGGTAAGTGACTTAGTAAAACATAAAGTTTGAAATTCTTGGAAGTGAATAAGAGATAGTGGCTTTCCTGATACCTAAATGCCTTGATGCATTTACTAAACCAGTGTATAATTTAATTTTATTTAAAACAGCCAGCACACTTTTTCTTAAGGCTAAATGTTAATGTTTTCTGAAAGCATGCAATCTGTTTTTCATATCTGTGATGGGAATAAAGATAAGACAAGAACAGACAGCAATTAGTGTAAGTAGGAGCACAGGCTATAACATATGCCTTAGCATAGATAACCTTAATTTTAGGTTACACAATGCCTGTAGGTGAAGCTATTCATTTGGGGAAGGCCAACCCCCTTAGTTTCTTAATCTTGAACTATCTTCTGTTTCCTCCCTCTCAACTTAAAAAATGCACTTTATTCAGCTGGTTTTACTGTAATTGTGTTCTTCCTACTTTATTACCTTATTTTTGTTCCGTGCTCTTAAGTGTTCAAGTGCTTTTATTCTGCTCCATTTATTACTGCTTGTTATTAACCTGATTACATTTATCTGTTATTCTAAGCATCTTAGTTTTGGTCTTAGCACTTGTGCTTCAGGCCAGTTACTTTACATTTAAGAAGGTTTTTGTGATCTACACTCTTGTGGACAAACCCTTATCAAAATCCTCTCTCCATAAGTCCACCCAAGTATTCTGAACACTATGTCTGGACAATTCCCATTAATTTCTCCTGCCAGCCTGGTAGACATGAGCATACTGAGACAGTGTAGCAATCGCATTATGTTTAACATCGGGTCTATATCAGATAATCGAAAGCTTACAAGTCCGAAGCTCACAAATTTGAACTGCAAACCTCAAAAGCTTACAAAATCGAATCAAAAAAAAAAATACTAAATACCCCCCAAATAAATGCTCTATGTAGGGGGCAAGCCTCCCTGCACCCCCTATATCCCCTGCTACTTAAATATACCAACTCCAAGATCACACTATAGTGCAGTAAAGGAAAATCTTCCCTTCCCGCACTCTATGGCGATCTCTGTTCTACGGTTCGATGTTTTTGCACTTTGATGTTTGAAGTTCGAAGTTATGAGCTTCAGACTTATCAGTCTTCGATGTTCTGATATAAACCCTTTAATGACTGTCTTCTTCTCCTAGCACATAATTCTTCTACTTATAAGAACTGAATCTACATCAGTAACCTGGAATCCATCCTCTCTTATGCCACAGTCAGTACTCCTGACAAAGAGAAAGATTGCCAGCAGAAATACTGCACTACTCACATCACATAGCCAGGCACAACACACACACACACACACCTATGCAGAGATCCTCAATAAAAACTTACCTAAACAGCAGAGACCTCCAAAACACACTCATAAACATTCCATGCACAACACCAAACACATCACACACAGCAGACAACATACCAGTGTCTAACACAGCCCATAAGGCAAAACAATTAACCAACACAGCCCCCAATGCATAACAATAAACCAAACATTTGTGAGACACCCCAATGTCCCCTTCACCAGGCTCGACAAAGACAAGGTCATGGACAGTTGTCTGTCTGGTGCCAGAATCCACCACATCACACATGCACTTAAGTCTCTCCACAACAAGTACTAGTATGATGGTGTCATTGCCATGTTGGTGTGAATGACTTGATACATACCTCCCTGGACTATATGAAGAGAGACATGATTGAGCTCTTAGAGTACATATCCTAGGCAGATATGACCCTATCCCTAAGCAGCATCCAAGAATGATACTACAATACCGACAAAAAATAATTGACTTCAACAATTGGCTTAGTTTCCAGTGTCATTCCAAGGGGATCCGGTATCTGTCTGCCTGGGATGACATGGTTGAAAGACCTCAATGCTTTGCCAGAGATGGCCTCCACCTCTCACCACTGGGATTCCGGATCCTGGCCAAGGCTCTTACCTCCCCCATGGTGCCTTTTTTAGGCAATGTCCCAAAAACAAATCTTCCATCATAAAAGATCTGTCAAAAAGCAAATTGAAGGTCATGCTGCTTAATGCTAGGAGCCTTAACCTGAAAATGCACTCACTGGAGGCTCTCCTTGCACTGGAAGATGCCAATGTCTGTGCGGTCACAGAAACTTAGTTCAGGGCTTTAGAGAGAACCCCTGCCTTACCAGGCTATACCTCATTCCACACATTCCAACCCCAAAATGAGGTCTGGAAGACTAAGGATGGTAGATTTTCTATCTTCATTAAGGACAAGTACACCTCCAGAATGATTTGCCAGCATGACTCACTGGAACTACTCCAGGTGCAACTGGCAGTTGGCAAGACACCCATCCAAGTTATAGCCAGCTATAGACCCCACTCCATGACTCAGGATACCCACACCTCCTACCTGGATCTACTTGACTCCATCAAGGTACCCCCTAATACCCTGATCCTTGATGACTTCAACTACCCCACCATAGACTGGGTGCGCTATTCTTGCACTAATGCACTCACCCAATGATTCCTTGACTTCATCAGTTCTAATGCACTAGACCAGCTCATCTCAACCCCTAGAAAGGGAGATAACATTCTGGACTTGGTTCTCACCAACATGGTGACTGCTGCACTACTTCCATAGTATGTTCTTCCCTGGTGAGATCAGATCATCGGTCTGTCTCATTTGAAGTTTCTATCCCACCCCCCCACCTCCCCAGCCATAATCAAGCTAAAAAACTTCTCAAAAGCTTACTACAAACTCCTAAGGGAGGATATTAGTAGCCTCACACCACCGGCCCCCTGACAGAATGCAGACAACTATGCTGAACAGTATGCCAATGCAGTGTGCAAGCACCTGTATAATTGCATGAACTCACCCATACCCAACAGAACTAAAACCTGCTCCTCAAGGAAACACAAACCTGTCTGGTGGGCATCCTCTATCAACAGGCTTTACAACAAAAGGAAGAAACTGTTGTCCAAGGGTAAAAATGAACAAATTCCAAATTGGAAAAACTCCCTCCTTAGCTTCAACAAGCAAATTAGATCACTAGTGAAAAAAATCCAAAGCCAATTATGAATCGAAACTAGCCTTCAAAACAAAGGGAAACCACAAAGGCTTCTTCAGTTATGTCAGAAACCTCCATGGCAAAGCCCAGGTTTGTTCCAAATTAGTAATTAACAGTATCACTTACACTGATCCTGTTGACTTAACCAACCTGCTAGCAGATAGGTTCAGGGCAAAATGCAACCCCTTGCCCCCCCCAAAGGCCCTTTCGACATCCCAGATACTTGTTTTGTGCCTCACATCTCCATAGATCAAGTGTTAAAGGCCCTATCCAAGGCAAAGAACACAACTTCCATGGGACCTGATAGTATCCCAGGCTGTATTCTATACCATCTCCAGCAAGAACTAGCTTCACCATTGAGCACCCTATTTAACCATAGCCTAAGTACAGGCTTCATTCCAGCAGAATGAACTCCCATTGTCATTCCCTTGCACAAAGGTGGTGCTACTACTGACCCTGGAAACTATCTCCCCATTAGCTTGACAAGCCTGATCTGAAAAGCCATGGAGTGTATTATTATGGATCTCAAAAACAAGGCAATCTCCAAGTAGTTGACCCCACCCAGTTTGGATTTTCAGGGGCAGATCTTGCCTGTTGAACCTGGTTGACTTCTTTGAGACTGTCACCAAGATCCTGGATGAAGGAAAGTCAGTACACACAGCTTACCTTGACATGGCCAAGGCCTTTGACACAATCCCCCACTCTGGCACCATCGAAAAACTAACACAACTTGCTGCAAATCCCTATCTCATCAGGTGGGTGGCCAACTGGCTCACAGACAGGAACCTCAATGTCAAAATAGGCACCTCCACCTCTGATAGCAGACCTGTCACCAGTGGAGTTGCCCAGGGATTTTTCCTGGGACCCCTACTGTTTGGCATCTACTTCTCAGAGGTCCAGGCAAAGACAAAAGGCCTGTGGCTGACTAGGTTTGCAGACGACTGTAAGTTTGGTGCTTTTTTCTTTTACTCCCCAAATTATGTTAACATACTGCAAGAGGGTCTCACAGCAACTAAGGACCGGTGCAAATGTCTCAATGGCTCAAGTTGAAGGCAAAAAAAATGTATTATCATACCATTCGGCAAAAACACGGCCCCTACTGATTACTACATCTATGGCAGCCCCCTAACCACACAACCTGTGGTCAGAGACCTGGGTACTCAGGTTGACAACAATCTCACATTCGACCATCATATAATGGTCAGAAAAACCTTTTACTTGGTTCATCTCATAATTAAAGGGATTGCATCCAGAAAAAAGAAGGTTATTACCTCTCTATACTCCTTTCTCATTAGACCAATAATTGAGTATAACACCCCATTTGGTATGTACCTCTCCAAACATCTGTATCAACTGGAAAGGCCTCAGAAATACCTCACAAAGAGAATCCATGGCCTTCAACACCAGTCATATATGGACAGGCTCAAATCACTATCACTCTACTCAGTATCATACAGATTACTCTGAGGTGATCTGTGTCTCGCCTACAAGGCAATTTTGGACCCTGCCCTACTAGAGATGCACCATATCTGTAAGTCTAGATCCTCACGCATTACCCACTCAAAAGGCCTCAGTCTAATATGTGACATCAACAAAACCTACTAGAGAGACAGGTTTGTCTCCCAGAGGCTGCCCCATCTCTAGAATAGACTTGCCATACAAGTACCTCGTTGACCCTCTTCAAGCACAACCTTGATGAGTGGATTGGAAACCACAAATTTGTCCCAGGGTTCTACCTGTGCCCCTCATTGACAGGGGTGACAGGTGCTGACTGAGGTTTCTTTTTGGGGATAGACTGTTGGCTAGGCTTGTAAGGGCCCCAGGGCCATTAGCCTAGTAACCTCCTATTATCCTATGTTCCTATGACAATTGTTCCTGTCAGGACAGTTAAACTTCATTATTTGAAAATTGATTTGTGCGCTTGTTTTAAATTAATTAGTTTTGGGGGTGTGACTAGCTTTTTGTTTGTGGGTTTTCATTAAAACAAAAAGTCTTGTAAAATGTGACATAGGTTCAAATGAGGATGATAAGAAACAGCTGTATAAAGGATCAGCCTACCAAACATTAATGGGTGCATGTAACACAAAAGCTGAAAAATATGCATTTAAAAAAGCTGTCATAGATAACAAGTGGGAATAATAACTTTTATCATAATGACAATACTATGCATATTATTTTAGAACATGAATGGCCTCACAGGTATAGACAAAATTATATTAAGAAATGCAGAGTGCAAATAGCAATGGTACAAAAGACACATTTGGAAAGAAGTGAGCATGTGAATCTGATAAAGAAAGGACTTCAGGAGATATTCAGCAAAGTGACAGGGAAAAAGGAAAAGGGGAATACTTATACTAATTGCTAAAGGAACTCCAATGGTGGTAGAACAGGGAAAAAGGTAATAATGGTAGATTTGTGGTAGTAAGGAGCTACTGGCAAGTGAGGAGGATTATGCTGGCATGTATTTATATTCTACCTAAAACTGCTATTATGGAGCTTAGGAAAATTTTGGGAAAAATAATCAGCTTTCAGCATGGAATATTGCTTATAGATTGGGACTGGAACTTGATTTCCATCAGTGAGGATGTAACTGTGGGACCTAGAAGGGAAATATAACAAAATGGGTAAGATTTCTGAAGACATTTATAAACATATTTGGTATGGAAGACATGAATTCAGTATTAGGAACTTGCAGAGTATTTAGTTATTATTCCTCAAGGTACAATAAGGGGACTAGACTAGACAGAAATTATTTTTCTCAGGATTATGTGCACTTAATTGAGAGGTTTGACACATATCCAATAATTATTTCAGATCATGAGCCAATAATAACAAAAATAAAAATGGAGAGTAATGAAGTAAAAATGAGACACCAGCACTCCCCTGTCTGTTTGTTAAAAGAGTGAATGGAGGAATGAGTAGTGGAAATTATTCAAGAGTTATTAGGGAAGTTAGAAAGTACTCCAGAATGTATAGCTAGTGAGTGAGATAAAATGAAAGTTGAGTTTAAAAATAGGGTAGAAATAATAGAAAAAGATATATGGTTAAGAAGTAACACAAATTATGTAGAGGGACTGACAAAGGTTAAAGTATTGCAGAATAAGGTGAATCTCACAGAACAAGAAGAGACACAATTGTAAAGTGCTAAAGAGGAAATAAGGGAGTATCTGGATAATACGCAAGAGTTTAGAAAGACACTTTTAGCACACTGACCTAGACAACAGAAAGTAGAAAGGGTTGTTGCCAAACTTAGGAAGCCTATAACAATAAAAATAACCAGAGATTGTGTAGCAGTATTAAAGATCTTTAGGAAATTTTATGACAGTTTGTATAAAGTAGAAAAATTTGGAAATCAAGAAGGAGCACAAATGGAAATATTTATGGAAGACTTAAGTATGCCAAGGTTAGAGGTAGACGGGATAGGGGGATGAATAGGAGAAGGATAACGATGGTAAAGACCAGACAGATCCAGCTTCATATAGGTCCATTTCAATTTTAAACCATGGTTATAAAGTGTGTATGTCTATAATGGCTAAAAGAATGGCAAAGTGTTGCCAAACTTGAAATATATGGATCAATGTGGTTTTGTAGAGGGGAGGCAAACATTTGACAACATTAATAGAACAAAGGTGAGCCAGAGGGAAGCAGAATGTAAGAAAATACCACTGTTGATGGTTGGTCTTGATGCAGAGAAAGCATTTGACAGAGTATGCTAGAATGTTTTGAGTAGGGTAATGACATAGTTTGCATTCCCTGATACAATAATTAAGTTAATTTGGAGGATATTTGAGGGACCAGAGGTAAAAATGAAAGTAGGGAGCATTCCTCTCTGATAAGTTGTGTCTGAACAGGGGAACCAGGCAGAGCTGTCCTCTTTCCCCTTTTTATTTGCATTATATTTAGAGCCATTAGCAAAGGAAGTAAGGGACTCAGAAATTCAAGGATATAATTGATATGGTAGTCAAGAATTACATAGAAATAATAGCAATTGTGGGAACAATATATGCAGAATGTTTTGGAGGAGTGATTTTTTTATTGGAAGGCAGAAATTGAGCAATTTATATAATATTGGATCGATGATAACTATACAAAAGAGTATATGTGATGCATGATATTTGTAGCTGGAAACATGTCAATATGTTTTTTTTCCTTTTATATAAATGTATGTATGCCCATGGCTTAAGTGATAATTCAATAAAGGTGTTAAAAAAGGCTACTGAGACTTGCAATTATTACCCCTTGTTAGCTCTCACCTTATACTGTTCCTCCTTTTTTGTGGATGGCTATGCCAGTCATGCCCAGGGTGAATGCATGAATATCCATCCAATTTTACAGTTCTACTTTTCAGACACTGATTGATTGTTTTAGTGGCACTGTATGGTAGAAGCTAGACATTATCTTAATTATTCAGTAAATTAAAATTATTATTGAGTTCCTCCTTCTCAAGTTGCTATTTGCTTGTTACCATGATTTATAGTGTTGCATTAAAACATCCATCCCTGTATATCTCCTGCTCTCTGTTTAATTTTCCTTGCTATATTTTTACTGTCTCCTCTTCACTTATTCTTGTTTCTGGATAACCCACAGGACTGTAGCTAATTGTTTTCCACTAACTTTAAGCTCTATGATAGACTTACCCAACCCAAAGTAACTTGCACATGTTGTCTTTCCCTCTCTTAAATCACTTTCCTCACAAGTTGCAGTCATCCTTGCTACCTCCATGCATCACCCTCTAGGATGAGTAACCTCCTACAACTACTACAATTATTGGTCTAACATCGCTTATAACCTGTCTGTCTTTCTGTCTCTCTAACTCTCTCCCTAGTTTCATCTATACTGGACTAAAACCCTAGAACCATCTTACTTCCATGCTCCAAGTTTCTCTGTGTCCACCTTATTCTTGTTGCTATGAACCATATAATAAGATTATATATGAATTTGGTACACCATAGCCATTTTCAATAACCTCTTTTCAAACATCATTCAAGTTAGATTACTGGGCCTCATTCTCACCAAAAATCCAGTCTCACACTTTTTTCAAATAACCCTTTACATGATCCTGCTTGCTGGGATAAGAGTTTTGTTCCTGACAATGGCATAATAAAAATTGTAATGATGCTGTCAGTAAGCAGGGTTTAATTAGCAAACTTCAGACAGCAGGACCAGCTGGAAGGTTGGGACTGAGTAACGGATAATCAGCTGTTGTATCTCAGAAGAGACAAGGTGGGTTGTTAATGCTGCACAGCTGACACTAGATGTAACAACCTATAGGGATCATGAAGTTCAGAAAGCTAGCAACATATCAGAGAGCGTACAGTGCTATGAAGTGGCTAGAAATTGCTCTTGACTGCTTTGGTTCAGAAATGAGTTTATTATGCTAATGCAGTGGCTAGGTACAATGATTTTTAATGCATTTGTTTAGCCATCTGTTGATGCTTAATGAATTGATCCCTGATCATCTCTTTATAGCAAAGACCTCTAAAATGCAAAAAGGCTTACAACAGAGAATCAGATTATATGCAGGTAATACATCAATGTGGCAGATCAATTCAAAATAAAGTATAGTAAGCTGTTGATATTTTTGCCTGAACAACTACTATTACAGAAAAGTTGTAACCCATCAGTTGTGCAAAATCCATGGACCAAGGAAAGAAATGGGTCTAAAATTGGTCCCAAATAGCTATGAAGCAGTTGAAGAGCTTTAATCACACACAACTAAAATCACTTTGAAACTTGAAATTAAACTTGTTTAACACTCAGAGTAATAATATGTACAGAGTTTTCATCTCTTCCCAGTATAGAATTCCTCAACACTAATTCCATGTCGAGTCAATTCCATTTAAAATGTGCTATTCATAAATAACTCTATTTTCCATGCAATTAATTAAATGAATGGTTGATTCTTAAACAGATAGTGCCCTTAAAGAAAAAATACAAGTTTATAACAGATAACGACAAAGAATAAAATAAACGTATATATATATATATATATATCTTGTCTGTTTAAATACACAGTGTTACAACAACTTAACAGAAATAAAACCAGTTCAATCAAATTCATTCAAATTATATGAATTTTATATAATGAAATTCATATAATAAAGTTTTATAAAACAACATTCAAAGTTTAAAATTTGACAGCTCTCATTTTCAATAGTGGGGTGATGGATATATTTTCATTAAGACCAGGGGAATGTTACATTCAATTTCAGTTGCCAGAATAATTCTCTGCATTTTAATCTAGTTTTCCAACATCCCCCAGGATCAGGGTTAATCTGTTCAACAATCCCAAATTTAAATATTTTAAAAGCAGCACAGTTCTCTGAATCCTTAAATAAGTAATTATTAATACAGTTATTTTAAATATCCAACTTATGCTCATAAATCCTCTTCTTCAAAATATTTTGGTGTTACCTATATAAAAACTGAGACAAGTAATGCATCTTGCAATATTTATACCACTCATTTTAAGCAATAGTTGCCAAATTTTAAATTAATTATAATTTTGTTGTTGCTCTCTTCAGTTAAAACTGCCACTTTCCAAAATGTCAGAGTCTTGTGTACATCACCTACATTTTCTTGTACCTCTCCAATGATCTTAAACTTATGGGAAACATCCTTTGCAAAGAAACTTTTCAGGTTTTGTGCCATTTTATAAATAAATCGTGGTGTTTCCCCCATTGCAGATAAAACTTGAATGTTGATCTTAAAAATTATCCATTTGTTCTTAATGAATTTTTTAACATCTTCCGAACCAGTGGTGTATTGTAATATTAAGGCTCTTTCAAAGCCCTTGGAACCCAATAGATTTCTCTTACTTGAATCTGTGGCTAAATTAATAGGTACACCTAAGGGAGGTTTGTATTTATTGGGCATTTCCAGGTGGCATCATTAACTATGTTTGTAATGAGTTTCTCAGGATATCTTCTATCCAAAAACATTTTAAAAATTTTTTTAATTTCATTTAACAAAACTGTTCTTGTTGAAACCATACATGCCACTCTAATATACTGACCCCTTATCAAACTATTTTTAACCAAAAAGGGGTGATAACTACTAAATTGCAAATATGCATTGCTAAACATAGGTTTTCTGAAAATGCTCGAACAACCATTGCCACTGTGATTGATCTCGGTGTCTAAGTAATTGATTCTATCTTTTGTATAATGGTCTGGAAAATTTTAAAAAGGGGCTGAATGATTCAGAAATTCAACAAAATGCCCCATCTTGTTTGCCGGAACTTTCCATAAAATAAATATATGGTCTAAAAATCTAAGATGCATTTTACAATATTTAAAAAACTCAGAAGTAAACATACAATTAAGTTCCCAACTTTTTAAACCCAAATTATTGTAAGTTGGTGCATATGCTGCACCCAATGGCTACTCCTATAATTTGCATATAGATTTCACCTTTGAAAAAATATATAATCTAAAACCATGTTCACCAAATCCATCACTAAGTTAATATTGTTGTTCTTTAAAAATTCGCAACCAATAAGGGTCTCATGAAATAAATTTATTTCTTCAGTTTTGAGTATACATGAAGAAAGGTCAATGGTAATGGCTAAAAAATACATGTTTTATCCCATACTTTACTACTGAGTTTGCTTAAAAAAGCAAGAGTCTTATAATAATATGTGGGAGCATTTCTGCAACAAGGGTTTGAGTACCTATCAATGTAAACTGTTAGTGGGTAAGTGATGGACCCTTGAGCAACTACAGCAGGTCTAAAGGGAGGATCTAACATACTTTTGTATATTTTCAGAATGCCAAAAATGGTGGGATTTTAGGTAAGTGTATATGTAAAAACTAAAAACCTCTTTATAGATAGAACCTTTTGCCAAACAATCATTTAAGTATGTCAGTTTTTCTGTATGCTGTGTCAACTTGATTCCTTGAACTAAATTCATATGTTGAATCATCTTTTAAAATGTTCAACATTTTCCCTGTATAATCTATGGATTCAGCAATTGCAATCCCCACACCATTATCAGGTTTCATTATTCCAATGCTTCTATCTTTTGTTAATTGAGCAAGAACCAAACTTTTCATCTTTGTCCAAGTTAAATATATTACAACCTTTCCTATTGTTTCTGAGGTGTTTCTAAAGGGTCATGCTCACAAGCCTTCTCAAAGGCCTGGACTGTAGGGTAGGGGAGGGGTTGTGGGTACTCTTCTTTTTTATATTAAAAGTTTTAACACTTTCTGCTCCATTGCTGCCCTCCAAATTGTAGTATAAAGCTAAATTTAATTTTCTTGTGAAAAAATTAATTTCAGTTTAAGTGTCCACAAGGTCTACTTAGTTGGCACAAACCTAAATCCTTTTTGAAACAGGGGTACAGACAGTTTCTTTCAGTTTGTACTCTAAGGTCTGGTACTGCTACCTCCCCAATGCACTCACTCTGCCCAACCAAAACTCAGTCTTCCAAGATTTCCATGGTAACTTCTAACTGGCATTCAGTAGCAGATATACTGCAACAAGCCCCTGTACCACATCAAGCCAGCCAGTCAAACAGAGGTCCATTCACCCCCCCCCCACACACACACACATGCACATGCACATCAACCTTCTCCCCCACATACAAACCACCATCCACACAAGGGAGCTGTTAGTTGCTCTGGTTTTGGTGCCATTTAGCATTGGAAAGCTAAACCACTCACAGCAAGCAGCCCATAAACCAGTCAAAGGGGAAGCCAGCCAGGCTGGACTATTGGCTGTTCTGATTTTGGTACATTTAATAGCAGCCTAAACTATTCACAGCAAGCAACCCAAAATCCAGACCATGGGGAAGCCAGTCTGAAAAATTCACAGCAACAAGCCCCTGAACCACATCAAGGTAGCTAGTCCCACAGAGGTCCATTCACACCAAATAACACACACACTCAGAACTCCAGTGGACAGTCAGACCTAGCTGGTGCTGGAGCTTGTGGCTGCCCTGGCTTTGAAGCATTTAACAAAAGCAACCTAAACTATTTGCAGCAAGCAGACCACAATCCAGTCAAAAGGTGAAGCCAGCCTGAGCCATTCACTGCAACAAGCCCCTCGACCACAAAGTAGCCAATTCCACAGAGGTCCATTCACACCATGTCTCTCACACTTACACACACACATGCACACACGCACACACACACACACACACACACACACACACACACACACACGCACACACGCACACACGCACACACACACACACACACACACACACACACACACACACACATACACACACACACAAAACCACAGTGGAAAGTTAGACAGCTGTTGCTGGGAGGTGTTGACTGCCCTGTTTTTGAGGCAATTTACAAAATCTTCCTAAATCTTTTCAAGTAAGAAATCCATAATTCAGTCCAATGGGGAGCCACCTGAGCTGGGCTATTGGCTGTTCTAGTTGTAATGCAAGCATCCCACAATCCAGTCAATAGGGGAAGCCAGTATGAACCATTCATGACAACAAGCTCCTCAACTACAAGATAGCCAGTCCCACAGAGTGTCCATTCGCACAAATCACACACACACACACACACACACACACACACACACACACACACACACACACACATGCTCACACACGCACACGTGCACACTCACACACACACACACACACACACACACACACACACACACACAC
This sequence comes from Protopterus annectens, assembly GCF_019279795.1. Taxonomy (NCBI): domain Eukaryota; kingdom Metazoa; phylum Chordata; order Ceratodontiformes; family Protopteridae; genus Protopterus; species Protopterus annectens. The sequence continues at coordinate 596,285,070 of NC_056727.1, forward strand.
ACACACACACACACACACACACACACACACACATACTCAGTATATACAATGTAAGCAGTACTGCAGTTTCTATTCCCAAGAAGAAAACCTAACTGTGCTGTCTACAGAATATAAGGGCAATGACAAAAGGTACATGAGAAATACAAAAATCACTGCACAGCTGGCAGTAAAGGATTTGAAAAATGTTTCTGCAGAATGTTGCATGTACACTGAATTCCAGTTAAATGATCCTTCCTAAATCCATCCATTAATGTGTTCAGTTACATAGTCCTAAGGATGTTGATCCTTTTAGTAATGGCTGGAAAATGAGAATTTGTTATGGTCTACTACATGCAAAGTATGATGCTGGTATGCAAGTAGTGTTCCCTAGCAAAGGTTACTGTTGCAAAGCTGAATAAAGTTACTTTATGCAAGATGAAGGATTTAAACTGATCAAATCAAGAAAGTAGCTAAACATGCTGACAGTTGTGCTGCCTCATCCTTTCGAACACAGTTTGCCTTCCTCAGCTGTGTAACTGATATCTGTTTTTATTTCATTGTTGACTTCATCCCTGCCAAATGCACATTCTTGCAGCACAGTAAAAAAGATAATCAATACAAAAGGACTTACATTGATATGGTACTGATTGGAACATTGTAGGACTGACCCAAAGAGGTTCATTTCTTGCTGTGACCTTATTTCACTACATGACATGGTTTGTCAACCCTCATATGCACTTCAAAGTCATGATGAACAGTGTCGCATGGACAGTCTGCAGTCCACCTCAGAAAAGGTATCCAAACAATTAATTAAACAGCATGATTGTACTGAATCTGTCTCATATCATTAAACTGCAGTGACATCACTCTTGCACATTGGACCTTGGAGCAAGTGACATGATTCCTAGATACCAGAACATGAAGCATTACATATGCATGCAAAAGGTATTTGATACAGTTTCCCCAGCAGAACCAATAGATAAGTTCTCATCCATAGTGCTCACCAACTCTTCACTGCACTGATTCCATAGCTACCTCTTAGAATTAAATGGGAAACAATGATTTTCCACCTTCTTGCCAGTATTGGTGTCCAGCAAGGATCTGTAATAGGCCATATACTTCAACATATTCATCAATGATCTCTACCGTGCTACAAAATATGCTACCCTAGTTCAATACGCTGATGATTCAACAACCCTAATCAGCTTTGACAAATATGTCGAGAAGACTTTTCAGAACAATCCTTCTTGAAACATGACTAAATACACAACTGCTTCTAAACCCTAAAAAACTAAATTACCGCTCTTCCCAAAACACATCTCTGCCAAATGCTGTTCACTATCATCTCTGCTAAAACCACCATGATAGAACCAGTGAAACCACGCAAAATTACTGTGTGTCTTCATAGATGACCAAATGAAATTCGACCATGTATCATCTGGTTAATAACTCAAAAACTAGGCACATTAAAGTAAAAAAACTGCCTCACTGACATAGCCAGATGTATAGCCTCTCCTTTCTTACTGCCATCTCTCCTCTGTGTTGCCCCAAAGTTCACTAAACATCAAGTCTCTCAGCTGTCCATACTTGAGCAATGTTGTAATAAACTAGCCAAATTTGCAGTAAACTATAACAATATAACATACCACTGTCTAACTGTCTGAGAATTAAACCTGATAAAACCGCTACATCACCTCTCTCTCTCAGCTAACTACATTACACAGACTTCTCTACAATCCAGAAAACTGACCAGCCCTTAACATTTTAATAAAATACCCAAATAAAATTTTACACTCTGCAGAAAAATCAATCCTCAGTATAACCAAAACTTGTAATACTGTAGGGGATTTTCTGTAGTCAAATAGTTCAGCGAAACTATAGAACCACACTCCACTACCACTGAAACCCATTTAGAATGCAAACTCATTTAAAACAACAAACTTCACTTATGAATGTTTTTGCTCCTGTACATCCCCAGGATAAATGCCACTGTTGCCTTCAGCTTGCCACATCATTAAAACATTTGTCCTTCAATCAGAATCCTGTGCCTCACAATACCTGAATAGTTACTTCACTCATACCTGAACAGTTTTACTAGCATCTCCCAACTATATATAATATATATATATATATATATATATATATATATATATATATATATATATATATATTTATGGATTCACTTCATAACACTGAAACTTCATAATACTGAAAATGACAAAACTTCATAATACTGAAGACCAAAATACTGAAAGCTCAAAATACTGAATACTCAAAATACTGAAACTCAAAATACTGAAAACACATATTATGCGTAAACTCAGCTTAAACAACATAAATCATAGCAATTTCTACCAAATATATGCAGGGGGGCAAGCCCCCCTGCATCCCCCACACCCCCTGCTAATTATATATATCTACTCCAAGATTGCACTTAACTACACTATGTGCAATCTTGGAGTTGATATATATTGTTATGATTTATGTTGTTTAACTGAGTTTACGCATAATATGTGTTTTCAGTATTTTGAGTTTCAGTATTTTGAGTATTAAGTATTTTGAGCTTTCGGTATTTTGGTTTCAGTGTTTTGAGTTTCAGTATTTTGATATTTCAATGTTATGAAGTGAATCCATATTTATATATATATTATTTTGTGACACTGCTCACCCCACCTATACTTCATATATCTTATGATAGCCATACAGCTATGTCTGAATCTGCTTTATAGCCCACCTCTTAAGTAGTATATTAACATTTACTTCCCAACACAGTTCCTTCCATCACCTCTATTTCTTTGAATTTATAAGCACTAATCATACGATCTATTATCTTTTTGACGTAACACACCTCATCAGATGCTCAGTGTTCAAGATCTACTAATACATATCTTTTAAACTGTAGTAGTTTGCTATTTATTTCATATTAATGCAATCTAATTAGCAAATGTTTAATGTATATTACTTAATGCCTATCCATGTACATTACTGAATATCTGTTTAAAATGTTTGTAATACATTGTAGCTTTTCTCCATGGGCCTCCTCTGAAATGGGTTTTTTGAATAAACTCAGTTGGACAGACCCAGTAAAAAAAATCAAAATAAATAAAGGCTACTAAAAAGGCTAGTGCGTTCCAACACCATTGTAATCTACAACGCCTCAGCAGCAGGCCTACAATAGAAGACTCTTCAGGCAATTCCTATATTTGTAACAAAACAAACTTTCACCACAGTGCTCAAGACTCTGTCACTACAAAAAAAAAATTATTCCAGTTTTATCCTTAACACTTCCACTTCCAGATTTTCACAAAATGTCCAGATTTTTGCCTCATATTGTTGGTCTTTTCCTCAAAAAACATGTGGTTTTCTGGCAAATCATTGAAGATTACTACATCTTATCATAATATTGCCAGATTTGCCACCTTATCCCAATTCAGAACCCACCACTGTCTAAACCTTAAACAACTACATTGGCTGGAACTCCCTAACAAGCTCATTTTTCAACAACTTTTAATAGCACACAAAATCCTATACCAACCTTCTAAAACACCAGCTCTTTATACCCTCCTGACTCCCTACACAAACCTGAAACAACCCTCTGATAAACTACTTGTTAATATTACCAAAACTAATAATTCCGCAGGCAACTGCCTTTTCTCTAACTCAGTAGGTAAAATATGGAACAATCTTCCAACTGCCATCTCTTCTTTGTCCACTCTTCCTCTCTTTAAGAAACAACTATTAAGACACTTTAATAAATTCTGGCTTTGCTCTTGTACCAACCCAGACTAACCTGGTAGTACCTTACTCTATCCTTAACCTTCCTTAACCACTTTTACCCTTGCACCTACCACAATTCTCCAACTAACAAATTGTCCCATTTTCCCCTTTCCCATTTCTCTGTAAATATTACACTATTCATTTTAAAATTTTTGACCTCCCTTTGTATTGCTAGGAGTTAACCTCTAACTTAAACTCTTTCTATTTTACCCTTTACCAGGTAGACTCAAACTATAATATACATGTTTATATAACACATTAGTTCTATGCAATATTTGTAATTGTAAATTGATTCAGCCCTGGAGCTTTTCTCGTCAGGCCTTTTTTCTTCAAAGTTAGCTTATTTAGTTCATTAATACCTTTAATATATATGATTGTATTTCATTCTTCCCATTACATAACAAACTTGTACTTTGTATTATTAGTATTTGTAAAATTTGTATTTGTAAAAATTTCTTATACCTCTGGCCTCCACTGAAAATGGACATATATCCAGTTGGACTAGCCCGGTCAACAAATGTAAAATAAAATAAATAAAATAAATAAAAGATTGTAGTCACTAAATAATTACATATAATTGAGTTTTGAGACTTCAAATCCTCCAAAAAATGCATGCTAATCCAAAACATGTTATTCCAGCAACTTTCTAAGTTTATAAAGCAATTGTTAAAATCTGTGCCTATTTTGGGACCTTTGTTCCCCAATTATGTTTGGCTTTGTCCATATTTCTCACACTAAGAGGTTGGGAGATATGCTGGTCGGTACTAGTACTCATTAAATTATAACACCAAATCATTCTGCCTTCTAGGGCATAAACTTTCTGGAAGTTCTTTTGGCACTATCACAGTTGTAATTCTTTACCGCAAGCATCTTGCAAACATAGCCCTCATCTTGACATAACATGGAACAAATGGGTAAAATGTGGAACACTTACTAACAGTGTCAACTAGGAAGCTCAAATTCCTCACAAGATACTTAAAATTATCATATACTATTTAATTAGTTTGGACTTGTTAATTATCACTACAAACTGGAAAGAACTCACCCATTGTAGTAAAAGTAGTTTAGATACTTGCAGTTCAACTTATACCACCACCCTCTGATTCACTCCAATTGACACCATAAGGTAAAGGATGGCCAGGTAGACAACAAAGCACCTTTCTTCTAATTCTGAATCTGAAGCAGCCCACAAAAGGAAAAACACAGCCCTACCAGTCAAAGACCAGTTTTTCAGGCAATCTGGAACACAGACACAGCTATAAAAAAAATGAACCGCCTTTAACTAAGGCAAAAAAGAAAAAAAACACTAGCTAGTACCTTGCAATTGACCACCTAAGTCTTTTTAGTGCAAGTTTGCAGCACTCACATCAGGCAGCTAAATAATCCTCCACATCATGGTCACAGCAAAAGGAAAAATATACTCTCTAAGTCCAAATTGAGGATCTGATTACGATCTGAACACCAAACCTAAAAGAAAAACAAAGGGACTGAGTACTGTCAGCAGTTATATTTATGGACGTTAAGCAGCCTGCCAATACACCTGCAGCTAATAATGGCCCTTTTTACTTGCAGGTATACTGGGTTGTTTGCTTGACCTTGTGCCCACCTCCACCTTAAAAAGAGATCATGGGTCATTATCAATGCATTATACCCTTCCCCATTCCCCAAAGCAGCATGCAAACAAAAGCCTATATTTTTAAGTAAAATAAAAGGCTGCCAAAAGCTAGTAGCCAATTTATAAATGTTGGCTGAGCCTGAGCCAGCCAATGTAATGGACAACAGCAAAGTAGTGTGGGGGAGGGGGGAAAGATGAAAAGTACAGGAGGGAGAAACAATATTTTCACAAGCAAAAGCAGTTTTTTTCCCCAGTATATTGCTTTTTGCTACCCATAAAATTGAAAGGCATGTATGGCTTGTAGACTACAGTGTACATTGCACATGCTTGCCAACATCCATGATTTGAAACAAAGAAAATGTTTTAAAGTAATTGACACATTACTGTAGTTGAAAACATTAAATTCTTGATATGTATACATAATGCCATCATCACTTGCATGTATTTTTAGTTCATTCTTCCCCTCCTTTTCTCCCTGAAGTGGCCCTGTCCTCTTCTCATTACCTGATTATATGGTGATCTGTAATTGTTCTATGTTTTATATTGGTTGACTAATCTCTCTGACTGCCTCAGGCGTGAAAATTCTAAAGGGTCATTCAGATTGCTATCCATAGTAGAATTATTAGGGTCTATATCAGAAGCTCGAAAGCTTAAAAGAGTGAATGCTCTTTTATCGAGCTGTAAACATCGAAACCACTAAACAGCGAAAACACGGCACAGTGATTTTTTTTTCAAAGGTAAAATAATCGCTGGGTCGTTTGCGGGACTTAGCCATTTCCTCCACTGTGGTGCAATCTCGGAGTTGGTATATTCAAGTAGGGGGGTGTGGGGGCACATTTTTTTGTGTTTGAATTTGATTTTTCTTTCTTTCTTTTTTTTTTTTTTTTTTTGCAGAGCAGCGATTTTTTTCCCCTGGGGAAAAAAAATCTCTGTTCCGTGTCTGTTTAAGATAAAAGAGTGTTCGCTCTTTTAAGCTTTCGAGCTTATAATATAGACCCAAATTATTACAACCATGATTATTGTTCAAATTATCAGTACAATTAACAAATTCAGTTAAAGTAGGACTTCTTTCAGGACCATACATACCAATAGCATCATTGTCATAATTATTTTTCTATCTGATCCCATGTTCAGAACCAGTTTTCCTTTTTTTAAAACACTGGTTTTAAGGTAGTAAACTAAACTCTCATTGTAATGTTTTCTATCCCTCTGTATTTTATTTTGTTTCCTATTAATGTTTGCTTGACACTGTCTAGCCATGTATTTAAAAGCTTTCTATTAAGTGTCTTCATTTTTGTTAAATACTAAATCATCATGAATTTGCCTATTTAAAATAGCAACCTGTTCAAGTATTAAAGAAATAAAATAACCATTTCTTTTAAAAATTAATTCCATTATCTCAAACCCATATTATTCAAATAGTCTTGTAAATTTCCCATAAAATTTATAGTTTCTATCCATAACATTGAGTAATTTACTAGCCCTAAGGCCATGGAGCACTGATTTTAACTTCAAACACTCATTTAAATAACTATTGTCCATTTGCAAACTTTCAAGCTCTAATAACTGTTTTTTTTTTTCAAATATAGAAATTTTTTTTTCTTAAGGTGATATTTTCACTAGGTTCCTAAAACCTAGCATTCTCATTAGTGTTATCAGCACAAATAGGTGTCCGCTAACCAGTCTTTAAAATTAAAGTCATTGTTGCTAGCAGCGGTATACCATGATGTGTTTTCACAAATGAGAACAGTATCTGCTTAGTTCAAACTTCCATGGTAAGAATTGCCCGGCGTGTATCCAGTTTCTAGTGCCAGAGATACTGTTCTTCCTTCATTCATAGCCACAAATACTAGTCCAATGGGTCCCTGATAGTCAAAGCCATTCTATTGTCCTCTGTCCCAGAAGGGCAATGACTGTTTAATGTAGACTAGTGTGTTTGAGGGAAAATCTCGATCAGCCTAGTAAGATTGCCTTTTAAGATGTTAATGTCAGCAGCCAAAATATCCAACGAAATGTTAAAAGTTCCAGATGATGGTCGGCTGTAGTCTGGCCATTCCATGGAACCATGGAAAAGGCAAATTAAACAATGAACCAAAAAACAAGCAATTGCAGAGCATGCCAAAATAAACTTGTAATGCAACCAGGCATGCAAAATCCTCAGACCAACTAAACAAATTGTTCTAAAAGTAGTCCCAAATAGCCACAAAGCAGATGAAGAACTTTAATCATACACAACTAAAATCACTTCCAGAATTGAAATAAAACTTGTTTAACACTCGCAGTAACAAGATGTAGAGTGTTTTCATCATTTCCTGCTATAGACTTCCTCAGAACTAATTCCATATTGTCACTTCCATTTAAAAAAGTACCATTCATAAATAATTCATTTTCCTAAGCAATTTAAATGAATGGTTGATTATTAAAAAGACAGTGCCCTCAAAGAAACAGCATACAATTTTATAACAGTTGAAAAGAATAAAAGTCAACATATATTATGTTGTGTGTTCAAATACATAATTGTTACAATAACTTAGCACAAATAAAACCAATTCAATAAAATGCCTTCTGAGGAAGTATATAGCAGGAATACGTGAAAATGCCTGGTCATGTCATTACTTTGAGTGTCAAACAAGTTTGATTTCAAGTTTGAAAATAATTATAGTTGTGTGTGATTAAAGTTCTTCATCTGCTTTGTGGATATATGAGACTATTTTTTAGACTAGTGTGTTACCTTGGTCTTGGGATTTTGCACACCTAGTTGGGTTACAGGTTTATTTTGGCATGCTCCGCAAATGTTTGTGTGTTTTTTATTACTGAGAAGTACTTTATGCAAAAAACGTGGGCAGAGTACCTTTGAAGACAAAATGATAGTATGACAGTTGACTAATGAGAAATTTGTTTAGACCAGCACATCACAACTTCTAGTTTTTTGTTTTCTGCGTGCACTGTCTCATGTGAATGTTGCTGTATGCTTACACTGCATGTTTAGTGTTAAGAGGTACATGTTCCATTTCTGTTTTCATGTCTGTTCGGGAAGGTTGATGATGTGGGTCGGAATTTTCACTTTTCTGTGACCTGCAATGACTCAGCCTACAGAAAGGTCTCATACTTTCAACAGAGAGAGATGCACAGAATTTCCATTATATAAGAATGGATACCCCAGATGACGCCCTGTGTAGTGGGAGTTTTGACTTTGACAAAAAAGCACTATGTGATGTACTGTATATTTTTTGTGTCACTTGATATTGGTAAGTTCTTAGTTTTTGACAATGTTAAAAGTTAATTAGTTGAATGTCAACAATACTTAATCATTTAGTTGACTGCTGTGTCAGTCATCCCTGAATAGCAATCATTCTCACAAATGTTAACAGAATACATCCAAATACCAAAGCAAGTATGGGGTGCATTCTTGATTAAGTATTCCTTCAGCTAGCTGGAGAAAGAGTTTAGTCTAGTGTATACTCTGGTGATAGCAGGGAGAGAGTTCCAGTTTGCAGTGTCAGATGAGTTTGAACTAAGGAGTGTTAAGAATGTTTGATTTTCTGGCTGAGGACTGTACTGCCCACTGCTGAGAAGACATTTGGAGTATATGCAAAAGGTGGTTGTAACTGAGACAACGGCTTGTAAATGAAAAGAAAAAGCAGGTATAATAATTTGTACATAAGGTGACTGGAAGTCAGGTGCTTCTTTTAAAGGTCATCTTTTGCTTTTGTTTTGATGGTGGCTCAGAAGCATTGCGAGGTCAACTCTTAGAAGCCCAGGGTACACGGGCACATGTCCCTTTACCTACCATGTTTTTATGTGTTGATCTGGATCTTAACTGAGAGTTTATCTGGATGTTCTTAAGTATTTATAGCATCCTCTTGGTCCTGTTAAGGTTGTTACAGTCTGCTTTTATTTGCTTTTTTATTGATTTTACCAATAGCTGGGCCTTAAATTTGTTACTTTATAGGCTTTACTATTATCTGAGTAGTTATGACAGGTTTTAGCTTTTGTACATTGCCTAGTAATAAGTTGTTTAAAAGTAAATGTTAAAAGTAAAACTATCATGTTCTACAGATATGTCATATTATCTGGACACATGAAAATTATCCCTAATCCTACTACGTCTCTAACCATTATTTCTTACACTCCCGAGCCATATGTCTTCCTCTCTTTCCGGTCTCTTCCTTTCCTATACACTTGGGAAACATATTCCAAAAGACACACTGTAAGCTCAATGCCTGAATTTGTTAGGGTTAGACTGAGGTCCTGGCCGATTCAAAGACCTTGATGAAATCATATATTCCCTTCCTCTATGTTCATTAATGACTACAAAGCCTTTTGACCTGATGATTGGCTAGTGGGGTCCTTTTCTTTGCCAAGTATCATCTTCAGAACTTTTCTGTGGAGTGCACTAGTAATGCTAATGACCATGACTCAGACTTACTAGTTTTCCATATCCAAATGCATGGACAGACAAAACTTTTTTTTTCCTATATGTGAGCTACAGTTCATCCTTCTGTCCATTCAAATGTGCTTCCTTGCTCAATAGCACTAGTAACTAGATCAGGAAGAAAAACTTTCTTTTGAGTAGGGAGTTTTATTTTCCACTAGGATAGTCCTGCTGCCAGTCTCCTCAACAACAAATTCTCAGATATCTTCCCCTACTACAGCTAAACAACTCAACAATTGTCAGACTATCTTTAATTATATTATCACTATCAGGAAGGAGCAAAGCCTGTATGCCTCTACACTCTCCAGCTTCCTGACTGACTGCTGCCCCACTACAACAACATGGTATTGCAAAAGGTTCAGACTACTTGATTTCCTAAACCTTCACCCCTTCAGTAAGGCAGAAATATTCCCAGTAACACAGAATACAAACCAGACTGCATCCTTAACTGAAAGAATTTCTTCAGAAGTATGATACCCCAAAACGAACCTCATTTCAGGTATTTCAGGTTTTGTTTAATTACTAAGAGGGCATTGGTCTGTGATCTGTCACTGGTTCCCTACATCTCTTAAGCTATATTCACTGATCTGAATAAAGCTTTCGGCATTGTTGCTCATCCCCTGTTCGTAGAACAGTTCCTCAACACTGGGCGGCCCTTATTAATCGACATAAAGCTCTTTCTGAAAGAATACTTGTGTGATTAAGCAGCAGCTACATTTCCTATGATATATTGATTTTAAAAAGCCTTCAGCAATATTGATCACTTCTTGCTTGTGAAACAGGTCTTTTTTTACTAGGTTGGACAAAGACCTTTGTTAGTGGATACACAACTACCTATCTGGCAGTCTAATATCTGTAAGTTCAAGTAGTACATACTCTTTCTCTCTGTCCTTCATTACAGTTTTGCCAGAGTTCTGTTTCAAAGCCTTTACTATCCTTATTTATCAGAAACCTTGCATCTCATTTAGTGGGCTTTCTTCACAGGTTCATAAGTGTGTACTAGGCTAACGACCACTGGGGCCTTTTTAAACCTAGCCATGCATCCCAAATCTCTGACCAGTATTGGTACCTTTGGTGGTATAAGCAAACCGTTTACAGGTTGTCTGTGTTCATTAGAGACATAGATGACAAACCAGGAATGAATTTCCAGTTCCCAATTCAGTTGTCCAAGTTACACTTGTATTAGAATAGAGAGAAACTCTGCTTCCACATTGATGGGGAGCCTATTCCAGAGAAGGGATATTCTATGGGATAGATGTCTGTCTCTTCAGCAGGTCTTATGTATATCACAAGCAAGGTTTAAGTCTTCAGAATGGGTAATTCTTGTGCTGTTTGTTTTGCAGGTATGCAGGAGGTCCATAAGAGTGGGGTATAACAATTCCATTACATGCTAGGCATAGATCTTCCATCAACAGCATGTAGGAGACTGAATACAGTGGAACAATGACCTCCTTAAACCTAGATGCCATACCTTTAGCAGTTGTACAACATTGAATGATTTCCTCATTACTGTATACACATGATGGTCAAAGACTAGATTACTGTCAACATGTACCCCCAAGTCCCTGACTACTGTGTTGACTCTCAGGGAGAGTGTTATCAATATGGTAGCTATCAGGGGTGGTTGACTTCCTGAAGGATACTGTTATTAATTTCTTGGCTATAAGTTTTAGTCCATGGATCTGACACCAGTTATTTGTCTGTGTAAGCCCTACTTGTTCAACATTTGAGTCAGTGGGGGATTCTATGACTACTGCTAATTTGCAATCATCTGCAAATTTGGTCAGTCAGAGGCTCTTGACATTGGCCTTGACTTCAGAGAAGTGGTTGTCAGAAATGAGCATTCCCAGGACTGATCCCTAAGGGACTGGTTTCTTTGTAGAGCTGGACTCCCCAAACTTCCTGGCTCCTGCCTGTGAGCCAGCTGGCTATCTATCAGGTAACATAAGGGTCTATACCTAACCTCCTGAGTTTGTCAACAATGCCTGACTAGGGTATTGTGTCAAATGCCTTGGCCAGGTCGGGCCTATGTTATATCAGCGAATGATCAAAAGATCGAATGCTGTTATATTAACCACAAAAGAAAGAAAACAAAAAAGAGTGAACAGCCAGAACAGCAAATTTTTTCCCAGGTAAAAAAACATTAAACACTATTTTAAATGGGGGGCTTCAGCCCCCACACTCCCAATGTGGGAAGCTGTGCCCCCCACACCCCCCTACTTAAATATACCAACTCCGAGATCACACTACAGTGCCAAAAATGGCAAAGTGACAGAAGCGGCCAAGCAACTTCTTTCCCAGAGAAAGAATTTGCTTAAAAGCCGCTTCGTCATTTTGTGTTTTCAACATTTACAGTTTGACTAAGACACATTTGACATAATGCCATAATGCGTCTTTGTTCTTCTGACAGGAACCCGGCCAGGTCAAGGTAGGAAGTGTGAACTATTTTGGACTTATTCATTGCTTTGGTGACCTTCTCAAAGAAGTCTGCTGGGTTGAGTAGGCAAGAACAGCCCGCGATTAAACCAAACTAGGTTGTGTTCAGTGTCTAGAGGTTTCCTATATCATTATTGATCATTCCCATGATAATTCTTCCCATAGCTTTGCATATGAGATTAGTGAGACTCATGGTTGTGTATTTTCCAGGGTTTGTAGATGGCTCACCTTTGTTCAGAGGAATGACAGTTGCCATTCTACATTCATGAGACATGAAGCTTGTTTGGAGGCTATGGTTAAATAGTGATTCCAGAGGGACTGATAGGTCATATTTAATGCTATTAAGAAGGTAGCCTAAGATATTGCTGGGATCCATTGCAGTGTTCTTGGCTTTAGACAGCGGATTGAGAAGCTGTTACCTAGTGATAGTTGGGGAGATACATTTGATGGTATTTCCTGAGGTGAGGCTGGGGGTGGTAAAGTTAGAGCTGAATTTGTCTGCCAATAGGTTTGCAATATTTTCTGTCTCACTGTAGGTGGCTTCATTAGCAATGAGTTCTGCACTCAGTTGTGTATTACTTTTAAGGTGGCATACATTGCTAAAGAATGCTTTGTGACTGTTCTTGACCTGGGAGGCCAGATTTACCTCAGACCTGGCTTTGGTAGCCTTTATTTGCCCTCTGAGTTGTTTGTTTAGTTTGATGAGAATGCTTTTATCCAGCTGGGTACTGCACCTAATTTTTGTTATAATTTTCTTCCTTCTGTTATACAGCCTATTTATGTGATTCCACCAGGATGCCTTGTTTTTTGAGTTAGTTCTGATCTTATTCCTGGTGGGTACAGCTTCCTCTATGCAGCTCTTAACATGCTTGTATAGCTTTTCTGTGAACAGCTCATCATAGGCAGCAGTGTTCTCAGGATTTGAGGGGGCATGAAATGTTGCCACATTTCACTTAATAGTAGGAAGTTAGCCTTAGAATAGTTCATGAATGTTCCAGTGCTAGCTGGGGTTCCAGGTTTTATTTTTACTTCAAAGGAGACTATTTGGTTTTCTGACCTCAGTACAGAGGACAACAAACTAGGGCGTGTGCAGCACTCTTGCATATTAGTGAGGGCCAGATCCAGTATGTTTGCACTCCGGTCAAGGTATTCACAATCTGGTCCAGGCAGTTTGTGTTTACAAAGTCCAGAAATCTCTGTGCCTGCACATTTGCTGTTATACATGAGTCCCAATTAATAGTTAGATAATTAAAGTTGCCCAACTTTACCAGTTAAGTCGCTCTAACTTTACCACCCCCAGCCTCTCCTCAAAGGGTCCTGGGAAATTACAGACCCAGAAGTTTGACCAGTGTTATATACAAGGCCATGGAATGAATAATCATGAACCTAATAAAAAATGACATAGGAGCCCTCCAAATGCTGGAACTGACCCAATTTGGCTTTGTCAAGAGCAGGTCTTGCCTACTGAATCTGATGGATGTCTTTGAGAAAGTCGCTAAGGCCATGGATGAGGGTAACACAGTACATACCACCTACATTGACCTGACCAAGGCATTTGACACAATTCCACACTCAGGTATTATAAATAAACTAACAAAACTGGGCATAAATCTCTATGTCACCAGATGGATAGCCAACTGGCTCATGGACAGGACACGTGGTTAAAGTGGGTAAATCCATATCCAGCAAGAGGCTAGTTTTTAGTGGTATGCGGGCTGGGACCACTCCTATTTGGAATATACTTCTCTAAAGTCAATGTAAATGTGAAAGGCCTCTGGATGACAAAGTTTGACAATGACTGAAAGCTGGTGGGCAATCATTGAATCCCCCAGCTCTGTCAATATTCTTCAGGATGGTCTAGATCAGAAAAATAACTGGTGCCAGAACCATGGCCTAAAACTTAATGGAAAAATATGCATTGTCATATCCTTTTGGAAGTTAGATACCCCCTGCAAATTACAAGATCAATAGCGCACCCATTAGAGTAGACTCAGAGGTGCGAGATCTAGATACACAGATAGACAGTAGCCTAAACTTTGACCACCATGTGTCCACAGTGGCGAGGAAATACTTTTATGTGGCACAACTTATAAGTAAAGGCATGGCATCCAGATCCAAGGCAATAGTCCTGCTGTACTCAGCCCACATTAGACCAGTAACAGAGTACAGTGTACCATTATGCATGTACTTGACTAGGTACTTACAGCAGCTGGAGCAACCTCAGGGTGTAAACATGAACTATGCGGACAGACTAAAAACCCTATCCCTTTACTCTGTCTCCTACCGATTATTAAGGGGTGACTTATGCCTGACATACAAGGAGCTCACAAATCCAGTGCTGATGGAGCTATTACACATTGATAGTTCAAACAGCATGAGAGACTAGGGATCTAAACTTTGTCAGTGACTCAAACAAAACATGCTGGAGAGACAGATATGTGTCTCAGAAATTGCTCTTCTTTGGAACAGGCTTCCTATTCACATAAAGAAGAGCCCTTCTCTGGCCCTCTTCAAACACAATTTGGATCAATGGTTGAGGAATCGCAAATTCACACCTGGGGTGCCTCTGTCCATTATGGACAGGGACAATTTGTAGAATACTCAATGCATAGGCAAAATCCATGCCATCCTCTTGGCCCTTGGGGCCATAAATATGGTGTAAAATTGTGTTATATTGGCTAGGCTTGTAAGGGCCCTTAAACTGTTAGTCTAGTAATTTCCTTTGAACCTATGAACCTGTGAACCATGAACATGGTATCAGGTTGCATGGTGAGTGTCTACAATAAGCTTAAATATGTGATCTGATGTTGTCTTTTCCATCCTTTCCTCAGCAGATGGATTGTTGGATCCAATTCAGATCTGACTTCATCCACTCACAAGCTTCAGATCCAGTGCTCAGGCTGCTCCATTTATCCATACTCCTACCATGAAGAACAGGATACCTCAGTTCACGTTTGCTGTTCAATCACTACAGACATAGTCATTGGTGCTGAGGGTATTAGTGTGAGATCAGTAATTTACTAGAATCATTTTCTGTCATCTTTCTCTTGTAAAGGAGTCTTTTCTCCTTTATTCTTAACTTTTCTTTACCAAACAAAAACAAAACTATACATATAAATATATTAGATATATATTGTTAGGCATTATTTCTTGTCAAAGCATCTCTTCCTTTTCAGGTGCCTGGTGGCAAGCCTTCTTTCTTCTTCCTTTCCCACTTCTTTTTCACCTAGTGATCTTTCCACTTTTTTGAGATGAATGTATTGATTGCTTTGACCCTTTTGACATTTTCACTGTTGCCCTTCAGTAAGTGTGTCAGTATGTTTGAGAAACCATCAGTCTTCAAAAAGTGTGTGGCTTCTGGACACAAGTTGCCTAACTCCAATGCACATACTAAATGTGTTTACTGCTTGGAGGCTGCACAGTTAGAGGAACAGTGCAGAATTTATGAGGCCTTTGGTCATGGGCCTTTGTTGAGAGGAGAAACAAACTGGTATTAAAGGGGCTTCTCCCTGCCTCAGCAGGAGAGGGAGCCTCCATCTCATTCCTCTGTGTATTCTTCTGTCTCTCCTCTTTCTAAAAAAACAGTTGATCATCACATCAGATTCTATCCTAAATGGATCCAGTACACCTCCTCTGCTGGAGTCTCATTTCTCTCCAGAGCTGATAGCTCCTAGATTGAGATCCCCTATTCCCTAGAATAGATCTTTTCAGCATATCTCTAGGTCTCCCTCTATGGTTTTGTCTCCTCACTCTGCTAGTTCCTCCAGGAATCTTTCTGAGGCTGACATGGATAGGATGAGGAGGAAATTCTTCAGAACCTAGATTTAGCTGTGGGTCCTCATGGCTCTGGCCCTTGCTGGGACTGGGGGATTGACCACTTCTCCTCATCAGGTTATTGCTACTTCCCTGATCTGTCCTGCTGGATCTAAGCAGTTGAACCTGACTTCACTCTGGGGTATGTCTTCATCAGATCTGAAGACATGGGCTTCTTCAATTCTAACAAATTCTTTGATCTGGTCGGCTCCAAAATCTTTGCATCCTACCAAATCTCAGGTCCAATTGGTCAGCACTGAGTCCAGGGGAGAGGATGCTGAAACCTTCAGAGCCATTCCTTTCTCTTGTGGTTTCAGCATTAGACAGTACAGCCCCAACAACAGCTTCGGGGCCAAGCCAGTTGGTTCCTCAAAACTAGACTTCTGTAGGGGCTGTGGCTCCTTCTGTAAGGGTCCCTAGTTCCATCTTTGGCTCACTCTTTGAGGATTTCAAGAGTGTACTCTTATTCCAAAGAGCAGACAAATCTCTTGAGCTCAGATCCATCCCTTCCCCATTGGATCTGCCTGGGTCCTGAGCTTACTCATCCTCTCCCCTTGAAACAGTCAACTTCCAAAGCCCTGAGCCGATCCTTGCTGAGAAACCCCATCAGCTTCTGAGTCCTCCAGAGAGGTAGGTCAGAAAAAGAAGTGTACAAAGAGGCACACTGATTCCCCACAGGAATCACTGACCAAAGATACTGACTTCTATGAACAGTAAGGGTCCGCAAGATCCCCTCTTGAGGATGTTTTATTCAGAGAGATTTTAGAACTCCTCAGACTGAAAGGGGGTCGTCCTCTGAATCCTCTTCCCAAGTGGAGTCAATAGTTCTTTGAGGCTTTTGAAGCTGGTTCATCTACTTCCTGGATGGTCCCTCCTGAAGACAAACTAGTAGACTTTATCTCAAAATGGTATGGAAGAAGCTGGATGTACCAGAAACAATTCCATGCAAGCCTGACAAGTTCCTAGTTTCATCAAATGACCGTCCATATTGGAGCAATGGTCCAGACATGGATTCCATAGTGGTGGTGGCAGCCACCAAGAAAGAACTGGCTGAAAAGAGTTCCACTGTCCATCTCCTTAATTGCAAGTCCTGGGCATTGGATAGATTTGGGAAGTGAGTCTTCACTTCAGCATCCTTCTCCATCAGGGCACCAGACTAACTGTCACACTTCACACACTTCCAGACAGATTTGAGCAAGGAGCTTTCCAAGTCTCTCTCAGGCACCCTATCTGCTAAGAGGAGGAAATCCATCAACTGACAGTTGTCTACCCTCCAGTCTTTATCTATTGCCTAGATGCATCTTATTTCCGATGCCATTGAAGGTGTTTCTAGAGCAGCAGGCACTGGTATAGCTGTTAGGCGACATGCTTGGATGCAATTTTGCAGACCATTTTAAGCTGTCCTTCGTCAATGCCTATGATGGATCGACACTCTTTGGTACAAAAGTGAAGGAAATACTTTCTATGAGTGAACAAGATGGAAAGACCTTGTCTGTCATAGGAATCAAGTTTTACCCCCCCCCCCCAAGAATCTTTTCAAGAAACCAAAAATGGAGGAAGAAACGTTGGTTGTGTAACTCACAGGGATTTGTTCCCGACACTTCTGGAGAGACAGCTCCCCACAGCAGGTGGAGGGGAATCTAATGATGGACGTCACCCCCAGGGCAGAGGTGGTCCACAGTACCAGGGCTTTATGGGTTTCTTCTCTGTGAACTCTTACCAGTGTGTTCCTGAATGCTTGCCTGACTACCACTCTCTAGAGGCAGTCGAGGGGGTGCTAGTCCCTGGACCTATCAGCCTAGGCATCCATCACTCAGGATTTCTGGTGCAGAGGATAATAACCAGAAGCTATTTCAATCCCTTTCTTTACTACCTTTAACTTCAAAGTACCTCCTCAGTTTTCCACCTTCACAAAAGGAAGCAACAGCTTTAGAGATAAAAAAGCTTCTGAAAATCAAGTCATCCAAGAGGTCCCACCAGAACAGATAGGATCCAGAATTTGCACAAGATTCTTTTTAGTACCAAAGAAAAATGAGGGCCTGAGGTCTGTCTTGAACCTAAGTTGTTGAAACAAGTTCATGAAACAAACAAAGTGCTGAATGGTCACTGTACAGTGCATTTTTCCATTGTTAAGGAAGGATGACAGGATGTGCTCAGTCTGTAGGATGCATACTAGCACATAAAGCTGAACAACCAATCCAGGAGGTTTCTTTGCTTTCAACTGGGAGCCAGTCACTTCCAATTCAGAGCCCTTCTTTTTGGTCTCACTACAGACCCACCCCACACCTCCTCGGGTACTCGCCAAGTGCATGTCAGTAGTTATAGCTCACCTCAGACTGCAAAGATTCTGGGTGGTATCTTATCTGGATGATTGGCTCATCTCTGCCCCCTCCAGCGATCTACTTGTTCAGGCCAGAGACTCCTTACTCCTCCTTTGTTCAGCTCTGGCTATCACTGTGAACACAGTGAAGTCCAAGCTTCAGCCCGTCCAAACCTCAAATTTATTGGAGAACATTTAGATATGAAACTTCAAGGTGCTAAACTTCCTCAAGCCAGGACTTCAACAATCCACAAACAATATTTAGCTGTGCTTTCACGTCAGGCGTCACCAGCAAGATTAATTCTTCACCTCCTAGGTTCCATGGTAGTTACAATCACTGCTATTCCTCTGGTCAGATATCACATGAGAATACTCCAGTGGACTGTATTAGTCCAGTAATCTATCAGACATCAATCCATGTCCTTTCAGGTATCACTCATGAAGGTCTGCAGATCTCACATCTGATGGTGGCTTGATTCCCTGATTGTGTTTCTTCACAGGCCATGGTGACCACGGATGCTTCCCACCTGGAGTGAGAGGGGAATTTCTTGGGAAAGATGGTTTAAGACTAATGGTATCCAACAAAGGCCAGTCACAAATATCCACATTTTAGATGACAGCAGTCCTCCTAGCATTGCAGGCATTCCTGTGTACTCACCCCCTCAGGTGTGACTTCTACCCAGACAGACAACATGTCAGTAGTGTGGTATATCAACAAACAGGGAGGAACACAATCCTACCATTTATGTCAATAGGCCATAAGAGTGTGGCAATGGGCGATGTCTTCTCTCTGCTTTCTAATAGCAATGCACATTCCAGGGAAGTCAAATGTTCTAGTGGACAGGATGAGCAGGTCTATCCTCCTTCATCCTACTGGTCCCTCAATCCAGCAGTTGCAGAATGGATTTTTGGCCAATGGGGTGAACCTTGCTGCAGTCTTTTTTCATCCCCCTACAGCACCAAATGCAGCAGGTAATTTGCCCTGATCCCCCAAGAGGGAGAGTCACCAAGGGACTCTCTGATCCACAACTGGCCCTCCGGAGTCTTATACGTCTTTCACTCAACTCCTCTAATACACATATTCCTCCAGAAAGCATTGTCATTGCCCTCTATTGCATTTTAAATTGCCCTCTATTGGCCTTAACAGGTGTGGTTTCCCTTCTTCTGGCCTTATCTAGTACACCATCCCTGAGTGCTGGGTTCAGCTCCAGATCTCCTATCACCTAATGTGGTCATTTCACTTGAACATTCAATCATTCCAGCTAGCCTCATGTTTTTTCCAATTCCTATGATGTCTTGGCACTCCAAGCTTTCTTCCCAAGTCATTCACATTTTGACCTCTTTTCAGAGGCTCTCCACCAGGAAGATCTATAAGAGTAAGTGGGAAAATTCTGTATCTGGGCTTCCAACAAAAAATGTAGAATCCTTCTTAGCCTTGCTTCTGGCCAGTCTGAAATTTCTAGCATCTCTTTTTCACGATGGAGCCAGTTATTCAGCTACTAAGGTGCAGCTAAATGCTATATCTTCTTTCCTTATCTGGGAAAATCACAATTGCACTGCATCCCCTTAGACTATCCAAAGCTTTTCTCAGAGGTACCTTTCTACTTCACCCTCTACTCAGAGAACTGATACTATTCTACTGAAGGCCTTGTCAAGGTCCCCCTTTGAACCTGTGGTCAAAGTTGATTTTGAAATTATTGTCATGGAAATCTTTATTTTTAGTGGCCATTACCATTACCAGTTGAATTTCAGAGATCAATGCATTATCTTCAAACCTCCCCCCCTCCTATCTGATCTTCCACAAAGATAGGTTATCTTTAAGAACTAACCCAGGCTTTCTTCCTAAGGTAGATTCTGAATTATATGTTAATCAGCCAACTTTCCAGTATTCTTTCCAATTTTGTCCATTAAGGACAAATATTTACTACATTTGCTGGATGTGCTCCATCTGCTAAATTTCTGTTTACACTAAACTAAGATAATCAGAAAGACTGATCAGTTATTTCTCTTTTTCCTCAGTGAAGATGTGTAACAGAACGTCCAAGTAAACACTTTCTTATTGGTTAACAAACTGTATTTTTATGTCTACAAAAAAAAGGCTTATCATTATCCAAACCACCAAGGGCTCATTCAACAAGGTCAGTAGCTTCTTCTACAGCGTTCTCCTTCTTCTTCTTCTTCTTCTTCTTCTTCTTCTTCTTCTTCTTCTTCATGTTATCTCTTGATGACATATGTACTACTGCTACAAGGTCCAAGGTCCATACCTTCATTTCACACTATAAATTGGACATGCAATCAAGGTCAAGAGTTGTTTTTTAAGTTGATTTTTTTCAGAAAATGCTCTGGAATACAAGGAAATGTGTAGGTGGCTAGAGGTGTGAAATTCCACACACATAGATGTTAATGAGTTCATAGGTTCATAGGTTCATAGGTTCATACTAGGCTATCTGCCCTAGGGCATTTATAAGCCTAGCCAGAATGTGTTTGGCTTTCGCCACCCATTTTAAATTTATTTTGCTATGCCCTTTTTCGAGGTTAGTATACTGTGCCTCTGTCTAACAGTGACACAGAAGTGATACCCGGAGTAAACCTACGATCTCCCATCCACTCATCAAGATTCCTCTTGAAGAGAGTCAATGAGGGACTCTGCCTAACCTGGACTGGGATTTTATTCCAGAGTGAAGGGAGCCTCTGGGTTATGAATCTGTCCCTCCAGCATGTCCTATTTATTTCAGTGCTGAGGTTCAAGTCTCTCGAGCGTGTAGCTCGATGGGATTTGGATTTTCTGAGGTGCAGCATGTCCATTAATTCCAGGTTGGACATGGCTTTATACATCAGGCACAGATCGCCTATGAACAGGCGGTATGCCACTGAGTAGAGCTGGAGTTTCTTTAACCAGGCAGCATATGGCATCTGTTTGAGCCCTTTGATCCTCTTGGTGAGGTACTTTTGGGGTCTTTCCAGTTGCTGCAGGTGTCTGGTAAGGTACATCCCAAAAGGGGCATTGTACTCAATTATGGGCCTGATGAGGGATGAGTAAAGAGGCACGATGACCTCCCCTGATCTAGATGTGAATCCCTTCATGATTAGGTGGGCTATATAAAATGTTTCTCTAACCACTTTGGCCACGTGGTTGTCAAATGAGAGATTGCTATCAACTTGGGTCCCCAGGTCCCTAATTACTTCTTCTGTACTTAATGGATTACCACCTATGTGGTAATTTGTGGGCACTTTGTTTTGCCAAAGGGGATGACTATACACTTTTTGGCATTTAGCTTGAGGCCATGGCTCTGGCACCAGTTGTCCTTTTCTATGAGGCCCTTTTGGAGGATGCTTGTGTCAGCTGGAGAGTCGATTATGGAGTCATCTGCGAACTTGGTCAGCCACAGTCCTTCCATGTTGGCCTGTACCTCCGAGAAATATATACCGAACAAGAGAGGTCCCAGGACTGAGCCTTGTGGGACACCACTTGTAACTGGTTTGGAGTCTGACATGGCTCCAGCAATTCTAACCATGTGGGTTCTGTCCTTGAGCCAGTTTGCAATCCATCTAGTGACATAGGGGTTTATATTTAAGCTGGTGAGCTTATCTATAATGCCCGAGTGGGGTATTGTATCAAGGCTTTTGAGGTCCAGGTAGGCTGTGTGGACCACCTTCCCCTCGTCAATTGCCTTGGTGACTGTTTCAAAGAAATCAACCAGGTTTAAGAGGCAGGATCTGCCCTTAACAAAGCCGAACTGGGAAGGATCCAGTGTCTGTAGGTCCCCAATATCTTTATTTATGAGGTCCATGATGATCCTTTCCATAGCTTTGCAGACCAAACTAGTCAGGCTTATGGGGCGATAGTTTCCAGGATCCGTTGAGGCACCAACTTTATGGAGAGGGACTACTGTTGCTGTATGCCACTCTTTGGGCACATATCCTGTAGTAAGGCTGAGATTGAACAGTAGTTTTATGTTTGGGTTTAGCTCTTCTTGGAGTTCATGTAGGACGCAGCCCGGGACACCGTCTGGTCCCATTGATGCTGTGTTTTTTGCTTTGGAGAGGGTGGCTCTTACCTGAGCCTCTGAGATGTCAGGGGGGCAGCACTCTGCTGGGATAAATATTTGCCCTTTTGGTGGGGGAGTTTGCGCTGAACCTGTCAGCTAGGATGTTGGCAATGTCTGTGGGTTCAGTGTATTTTTGTCATTTTGGACTAATTCTGAGCATATCTGGGAATTACCACCCAGGTTCCTAACATAACTAAAGAAAGCCTTGTGATTATCCTTAGTGTCCTGTGCAATTTTTCTCTCAAGCTGGCCTTAGACAATTTTATGAGTGCCCGTAGTTTTTGCTAATACTGATCAGTGATGCCTTCCCTTTTTGGGATTTTGCTCTATCATTTAGTAGCTTCCTCCTTCTATTGTATAGTTTGTTTATGGCTGGGGTCCACCAGACAGGACATCTGCCTTTGGAGGATTGGGTCTTGGTTTTATTTGGGATCGCATGATCCATGCATTCCTGAAGGTGTTCATAGAATGCATTTATAAAGGATTTTGTGGTCTGGGCCGTATTTTCCACAGGCCTGGGGGCTTTGAATGATTCCACCTCGGTTTTGAGGAGTGTGAAATTTGCTTTAGAGAAGTTTTTCACTGTGGTTTTCTGGGCAGGAGGTGGGGTCGGGATGTGAATATCCAGTGAGATTAGTTTATGGTCTGATCTTACCAGTGAGGGATACACTTCTGGTCTGGAGCATAGAGTCCCCATGTTGGTGATGATCAGGTCCAGTATGTTTTCCCCTCTTGTGGGAGTGGTAACAAGTTGTTCCATAGCATTTGAGTTTATAAATTCTAGGAACCTTTGGGCTAGGGTGTTGGAGCTAGAGTAATGCTCCCAGTCTATGTTTGGGTAGTTGAAGTCGCCCAATATAATGGTGTTTGGAGAGACCTTCATATTTTCCAGTGTTCTCAGAAAGGCCGAGTGGGGTTCCTGGGTTTGGGAGGGTGGTCTGTAGCAGGCTATAAACTGGAAGGCAGTTTTACCCACTGTTAGTTGCACATGGATAGTCTCTGATGCTTCGTGCTTTGCCACCAACCTGGAGGTGTGGGTATCTTTGATGAATATCGATACTCCCCTCCTTTGTGGTTCGGGTCCAAGTTTTGGGGCCAAAAAGCATGGTATGAGGTATAACCTGGTAGTGCTGGGGTGCTCTCGAGCTCTGAACCAGGTTTCTGTTACTGCACAGATATCGATGTTCTCCATGCTAAGGAGAGTTTTGAGTGCGTGCATCTTGAGGTTTAGACTTCTAGCATTGAGTAGCATTACTCTTAGTTTCTTGTCCCTTGTGATACCTATGGAGGTGGGTTTGTCTTTTGAGCCTTGCCTAAAAAGGCACTATGGGGTAGCAAGAGCCTTTGCCAATATCCGAAAGCCCAGGGGTGACAGGTGCAAGCCATCCCTAGCGAAGCATCGTGGCTTGTCGAGCATATCATCCCAAGCTGACAGGCATTGGATCCCCTTTGAATGACACCAGTACTTAAGCCAATTGTTGAAATTGATCATCTTGTCTTCATATTGTGGCATCATTCTTGGTGAGGGTAAGATGCTACTCAAGGTCAGGGTCATACCGCCTGGGCTACAAGCTCAAAGAGCTCCTTTATGTCTCTTTTCATGTAGTCCAGGGAGGTACGTCTCAGGTCATTCACACCAGCATGGACAATGACTGAGTCATATTTGTACTTGCCTTGGAGTGACCTGAGTGCTTGTGTTATGTGGCGGATCCTAGCCCGACAGGCTGCTCACCGTGACCCTCTCCTTGTTCAGCCTGGTGAGCGGGACGCCAGTGTGCCTGACGATAGAGTCACCTATTACAAGTGTATCAGGTGTGTTGTTTAGTCTTAAGGGCTGTGACTGTTCGCACACTAGCTTTGTGAGATATGTGTTGCACGTGTTTTGTTTTGGGGTAGTGGTTGCTTGGGTGTCTGCTTTGGAGGTCTCTGCTGCTTAGGCAGATCTTTATTTAGAGCCTCCGAGTATGTTTTGTGTGATTATGTGTTTGGTTTGCTGTCGTGGTAGGTCTATGTGAGACTGGAATTGTAGTGAATGTGGTTTCCTTCTCCTCCTGACTGGTTATGCCAGTACTGAGTTGAGTGAGCTTAGCCTCCAGTTTGGCTATATGGTTGCATCTCTCACATGTGTTGGAATTTGTTGGGAGGAGGAGAGGGTTGTCTGTGTACATGAGGCAGTTGTAACATTGCCTCAAGATTCCCAGATTCACCAGCTGGACCGGAGAGGAGATTGACAACTGACCTTTGGACATGCTAGAATAATATTGGGAATTCCTTAATAATTGAAATCAAGGGCCAATGGGGAGTGAGGGTGTAGTGCTTTTAATTTGACTTATATAATTGCTTTAGCGAGCAAGTGCCAGGTAACTTAAGTGCAATGTGTTATAGGTAACTTAAATGCAAAAACGACAAACAGTAACACTTACTTTCACAAAAGGGCTGAAAGCAACTGCATCCCTTAAGATCATAAGATCAGAGGAGGTTACTAGGCTAATGGCCTTATAGCCTTTTTAAGCTTAGCCATTCATGCCCCAGTTTTCCAAAGTATCAATGCCCACAGGCTAGAATGATTTTGGTATATACATGTGCTTTAGACAATCTACAAACTGCCCCTGTCCATAAGAGCCACAGGTGACAAGTTAAGGGCAGATTTGTGATCCATTGGTCCAAATTACATTTGAATAGGCTTAGGGAACAGCTGTGTTTCACACACACTGTTCCAGTGAAGGTCTAATCTCTGAAACACATACTTGTCCCTACAACATGTTTTGTTTATGTCACTGATGAGGTTTAGATCTTTAGGTCAGGTAATTCTAGTGCTGTTTGTTTTCCAATTCTTTGCGAATGTGTGGCCATTCCACAGTGGCTAGATTGGAGAATTCCTTGCAGGTTAGACATAGATCGTCCCTCAGTGGTCTTTAGGAAACTGAGTACAGGGACAGAGCTTTGAGGTGGTCAGCATGGGGCATATTATTTACAACCTGCATTCTTTTAGTGAGGAACCTCTGAGGCTGCTCCAGCTGTTGCAAATGTCTGGTCAGGTACATGCTGAAGGGTGAATTGTACTCAGTTATTGGTCTAATGAGAACTGAGTAAAGCAGGTCTATGATCCCTTAGATCTGGATGCCATGCCCTTATTTATAAGTTGTATGCACCACATAGAAGGATTTTTTCACTACCATGAACACATGCTTATCAAAGTTCAGGTTACTGTCAATGTGATTTCCCAAGTCCCTTGCCACTGGGTCTACTCTTAGGGAAGTGTTATGAATGTTGTAATGTGCAGGGATGGTCGTCTTCCCAAAGGGTATAGTTAAGCATTTTTTTGCATTGAGTTGTAGGCCATGGTCCTGTCACCAGTTATTTGTCTGTGTCCTACCCTCCTGGAAGATATCTACATCTTTGGAGGATTAATTGATTGCATCCAGCTTGCAGTCATCAGCAAATTTGGTCAGCCAAAGGCCATCTACATTTACCTTGATTTCAGAGAAGTACATTTCAAACAGGAGATGTCCCAGTACTTAGCCCTATAGAACACCGCTAATAACAGGCCTCTTGGTGGAGGTGGACTCCCCCACCCTAACTTTATGTGCCCTATCTGAGAGCCATTTGGCTATCCATTGGGTGACATAGGGAATTATGCCCAAATTTTGTTTATAATACTCAAGTAAGGTATTGTGTCAAATGCCTTTGCCAGGTCAGGGTAGGCAGTATTTACCATTTTGCCCTCATCCATGGCTCTAGTGACCTTCTTGAAGAAGTCCACCAAGTTTAGTAGGCATGATATGCCTTGACTAAGCCAAATTGGGATGGGTCCAGTGTCTGAACCTTTCCGACATCTTTGTTTATCATGTCCACAATAATTCTTTCCATGGCCTTACATATAAGACTAGTCAAACTTATGGGTCTGTAGTTCCCTGGGTCTGTTGATAGTCCACCTTTTTAGAGAGATGACTGCTGCAGTCCTCCATTCCTTAGGGATGAATCCTGTCTGGAGGCTGTGGATGAAGAGAGATTCTAGTGGATCTGACAGGTCATGTTTCAAGCTGTTTTGGAAGCACCCTTGGACATTATCAGGACCCACTGATGCAGCGTTTTTAACACTGGAGAGTTCAGTAAAGACTTGTTCTGTAGTGATAGTTGGGGAGAAATGCATTTCATATTTGTTGTTCCTTTATCTAAAAGTAATACTGCCTTAATCATTATTTAATCTGTAAAAATTGTAAAAGGTTGTGGTCTCATGCTGATCTAGTCTGCATATTTTTATCCTGAATATTTTGTATCTTGTTTTATATTCCTTGGTTTATATTACATAGCCCCTACCTCTTAACCATTTTACTGTTTTATTTGACTTATATTCTGCTTTAAATGCAGCCACTGTGATCCTTTTATTTTGCCCTCTGCACTTTGCAGTGCACTTTGTAATTATGTGTAATTTTGTACCACAGGGCCTGGGTCAAGACAAGAGAATCCTGATCATCTAATCCCCTTAATCATTATGCAAAAATGTATATATATATATATATATATATATATATATATATATATATATATATATATATATATATATACACACACACACACACACACACACACACACACACATATATATATATATATATATATATATACACACACACACACAGACACACACACATATATATATATATATACATACATATATATATATATATGTATATATATATATATACACATACATATATATATATATATATATATATATATATATATATATATATATATATATATATAGTGCTTTTTTGCTAGATGCAGACTGAGATTATGTATCAAAATGCCCATTCTGCAAAAACAGCCATTAGCAAACCTGATACCTGTTTACCTGCATATTTACTTCATATCTGTACCATGTGTAATGCACAATATCTCAGACAAAAAGTTATAGGGAGTGGGTAGAGTGATTATTAGGGCTACTTACCTACAGAGTATGCCAAATGATTGTGGTCTGTGAGCTTGAGCTATTATGTACAATTCTGTATTCTGTTTTTAAAACTAAAAGTAATATCTCATATACTTCTTACAAATCTCTAGGAGCACATGCAATTTCACCGCCTATCATCAACTCTTATAATACAAGAGCTGGATTAATTTATCTTGTGAGCATCTGAATTTATCCTAGACTCATGAACATATGTGGTCTTGATATCTGTCACGGTCACTCCCCCACCCCTTATTTGGGCTTACTGGTCTGTGCAAAGCTGTCATATCGTACCCACACTGGTGCTCTCCCATCACCTCTTTTTCTGGATAACAGATATTTTAACACAGATGTGCACTAGAAAGTGGTCCTCCTTTATTTGGTATCTAAACACAGTTGAACAGATATTAGAAACAATAAATTATCAGAGCACACTGGACGACTATAGGACCATATAATATGCACTGCTTGCTTTCATCCAGGAACTGTGAATTTATCTTTAGTTATGTTATTCACTAGACATCAGACTGCTAAGATCTCCAAAGAGGATATGATTTTCACACTCAGATTTTAACTGGCTTTCACTCTTGCCATATTACTGAATACAAAAACTATCTATTGTAACACTGGCTGTCTTGAGCTAAAATTTCATCACAATGGATTATGGGTTTGTCACTGAGTACAGTATGTGAGTTGGGGAGGTGTATTCAGTCCTGCTGGATGACTGACTGACTGAGGCTCTCTACACAAGCAAGCTATTGTTTTTTTTTTTCCTTAAATAACATACTTTTGTCTTTGCTGTCAGTATACAATAATCTTCATTTTTTAATATATCGTTACGAGCAAGTATTAAGCTGCACTCTTCATAGGTTTCCCATTATATAGTGGAAATGTTTGACTTTGCCACGACTCTGGCAACCTCATATTTTCATCACTAGTGCACAGGTCCACATCAATATTCTCCGTGTGCCTCAAGTTAGGGAATCTGGGCCATTGATCCTCCCACAGCTTGCCTGCAGTGCATGCCTGCTGATTCCCCTTTTGCTTTCAGGTTTTTGCCTCATATTCCAGTAAAGGAATACCACTGTTGTTCTTGCTTTTTGATTTTACAATAGAGGCAGAAGCATAGAGACACAGTAACTGCAGAATTCTGTTTTAATTCTTGTTTCTTTGTCTAAGAAATACCAGTTCTCCTTAGACAATAACAGGTTTCATCTTAGGTACCATCAGACTGTACTATACACCGACAGTCAGTAAGTAACTGGTACCTGCAGTGCCATGTAGATATCTTTTAATTTCATGGGCAGCTTATTTGCTCACTCACTGATATGTGAAAGCCATTGATGAAGTCATTTAAGCTCTACAAACTTTCTACTTATTCTTATATTGTTTGCCCCTTCCCTTTTAATACTAACCACTTTCCTTAACTATTTATGTATGCAATAATTAATTAGTTAATTAAATAACCAAGTAAATGCAGTGTATGAAATACATTTTCTCAGCAATGCATGCACCAAATATAAAATAAACTATACCATAGAATAATGTATAATACAAACAGAAATAAATGTTATAATAATCATAAAAGTTGTTAACAAGAAGCATTTAGAGCATTAACTATCAATTGCATGTAACATTACGCTAGCGTTTACAGTCCGTTTAACGTCCGCAAGCATTAACATATACAGGCTCAGTTAGAGGGGAGAATTTGAGATCTTTGAAAGAAGTGAGTTAAAATAGCTAACTTATGTAGTGCATTCTACAAAAGATGAGCAATCATACCTCTCAGCCTCTTAATATAATAAATATGGAAAAAGCCAGAAATAGTGGGGGACAAAGGCCCAAAAATACACGGTTTAAATATTGCTCCTATAAACTTAGAAAGTTGCTAGAATGACAGATTTTACATTATTATATATTATCAGAAGGATGTGAAGGCTGAAATTGAAATACCTATCATTATTTAGTATTATTTAGTGATGTCAGTACTCAATGATTTGCCAGAAAACCACACATTTATGAGGAACAGACCAAATGTAAGAGTCAAAAATCTGGACATTCTGTGAAAATCTGGATAGTTGAGATGTATGAGAGCAATACATGCAAATATTCTATTTTTCACAGACATGTTAGCACAAGGTATCACAAACAAAAGTGATGTCAGTGAGCCATGTTTTCCTCCAGAGTACAATTTCCTGAGATCATTTGATAGTGCTGAAACTTTTGTCTAGGGGGAGATAACCTGTATCTCTGTATAACGTAAAAGTTACAGGTATTTAGGAAACAGAAGTTTTGTTCATTGGCATCCAACTATTTTTCAGCAAAAGCCCAGTAAATAAAAAGTGCCTGCAAGTTTTGCTGTCAACCCAATTAATATTGCCAAAATCAGTATCACCTGACAAGCACAATTAAGCTGAACTGATGATCTGTCACAGACAAGCATGTTGCCTTTTCACAGTAAGCCTACCCTTCCCTGAGGCTTACTGTCAAAAGTCCTTTTCTTAAATAAAACATTAAACAAGCAAATAATGCAATTTCCTTATTTTTCAAACTCTCTATGCACACAGACAAATAAGCTTCATTTTGCATTTTGTAATTTTATTGCATTTGGTTCTGGACAGGCAGTTACATATTTTTCTGGTCATTAGGTAATTCTCTTCTACCTGCCCAACCCAAATATTCACGTTCCTGTGTCTCAGGATGTGAAACATGCATTTGCTGTCAGAATTAAGACTGAACTGTATTCTAACACAGACATTTGGCAGAACATTGAGCTAGGACATGCTATGGCTAATGTACTGTAAAGGTCAGGTAAACTCGCAGGTCATAACAGCTCAGTAAACAGAATGTGCTAGTGGTGATGGTGTTTCATAAACAGAAGGAACAGACCTTAGAAGCTCAGTTAGACAAGGAAAGGCAGATAAACACGTGTGCGGACACACACACACACACACACACACACACACACACACACATAAACAGATAAAAGCACACTGGTATTGCAAAGTGGATGCTGCTGTATTTGCTGATACTCTGAAGACTTGGACTGAGTTAGTTCATAAACATTTTATTTATTTATTGTCTTTGTTGACTAGGAAAGTCTAACTGGGTGTAACCCACATAGTTCTCAACCTTCCATCTCCAAAATGAGGAACACTAGTCCTTATAATGTGGAACAAATGGGCAAAATGTGGAACACATACTAACGGCTTACTAAAAGCTTCAACTAGGAAGGTCATAAGATGGTTTAAATACGCTCCTTTTACTTATAAAAAAGATCTTTTAATGAATTATTATGATTCATTTCTATTTACCATGAATATCAGTTAAAAATTTCCTAATACTGAATGTGTGACAAACTCTTTCAATGTGGAACTTTGAGGAACATTAACTTTTTAAGACCGCAAATGAGGCACATTCCTCATGAGGTACGCTTGAGAAGTATAGTAACCCATTTCAGCTGAGGCTCGGGAGAAAAGCTCCATTACAGAATTATCAGTTTCATTTTTAAGAACGATATTGTTTTCAGTTCAGTTATACATGGTAAAGAATATTTACATTCACGAGTTACAATAAAATACAGGGTTGTTAGAAAGGGTTGCATACAAATTGATAAAGGACAGGTGAATACAGTACATTTGGTTTAGAAAGTAGTTACCTGTAACAGCTTTTATACAAACAGCTAGGATCTTTATATTAAGATAAGACATTGACTGATGGATAATACTATTGTAGTACATGGACAGCAGTGATTATGCTCCAATATTCAGAAACAATAAACCAGTTAAGCATTAGACTGGCACTGGATGCAATCTTAGCAAATGTTAAGCACCCCCTACTTAAGTTGTTGTGAAGATAGGTGAAGGCTGCCAGCCTAGCCAGATAGAAATTTGTAGATAATTCTGTCATTTGTAAATATTAATATAAGCCACAGGCTTGTTCTCTTAAACGGATGAAAATACTGTTAAATGTGGAACTGCAAAAATGTAACAACAGTGCACTCTGCTGTAGAAAGGCTGATAATTCAAGCATTGTGTAATTGTTTGATGACAAAACTCAGAGCTGAGATGCCTAAATGAAGGAATTCTTCCTATTGTTTTGAAGTCAGAGTTAATGGCTAAAATTTACATGTATAATTTCTTTTATTGCTCTGGCTTCCTGACCAGCTGCAAGATCAAAAAGGCTATTAACCTCTCAGTTTCTGTTAGCCTGGGAAAACAGAAAATTATTAAGAATGGTGTAATGTGAAGCAGCACTGTGTTATCAATTTAAAGAGAGAATCAGAGAGCATTTTGCATTTGTCTTGAGAACATCCAACTCACCAGTATCTGCCTGTGTTCTGTATGTAAGTAGGATCTTAGACTTTAGTATTTCTCTTAGAAATAGCTAGGAAATAGGAAGGTTAGACTAAGTGTTTTTCTGTGTTGTCAGAACTATTCTACTGTATTATTTTAAGCATTTTCCTGTGATCTCTGAACGCTTGATTAGCACTGTGTAGTAAGAAGTATTGTCTTGTGATTTTATTATTTATTATTAAATATTTTAAACCTTTCAACTGTGGCTGTTTTGTGTAGAGATAATTTGAGCTCTAGAGTACATTGCATGTATATAGTGATACTGTCCAAGTCACACCAATCAGCTTTGCTGTTCAGCCACACTTACCATTTGGATAATAATATTGCACAGTAATAATTGGACACCCTTTGTTAAGGGCCTTTTTAGTAGCTGATATTGGTGGGTGGTGGCAGCTGGTACTACCTTTTAGGCTGGGTAGAAAGGGGGCACAGCTAGAGAATCTGTGCCAGCCTTACCCAGGTATGTCTGTGTGTTTGTATATAGCTCATATCTTAAAGTGTGTGCGTGTAAGCTACTTGGGCAGGGACATGAAGCACTGATTGGGCAGAGAAGGTGCTGGAGGTTTTAGCTTGCCACTAGTCTGAAATCTGGACCCTGTAGCTGTGCCAGTGGGGAGTCTTTTTGGGGAGCTGGAGAGAAAGGGAAAAGCCAGCCTCAGAGTGACTGTGATCTCTGTGTGCTCATAAGGGAAATTGTACTTTACTGTGTGTGTATATTTGTTATCCTCCCCTATGTGGACACCCCTCACTGGTGTTAGTGGTGAGGATTGAGGCTCCTTGATTGCTGGGCCAGTGCATGGGCATCACATATTAATTGTTTGGCAGTGGTGGGATATCCACACCATATATTAATTGGTTGGCAAATACTAATTGGCTTGTAGTGGTGTGGGTAGTGTGAATTCCTGTAGCTTGTGTACAGTGATCTCTGAAGGTGTTTTGTACTCTAAATCAGCCACACAGTGAATATTCAGAGTTCAGATCACAATTGTTTTATTTCTTTTGTTAGCTTAGTTAGTCAGGGAGAGCAGGCAAGCATGTCAGCAGAGGAGTATGGAAAGCTAACAAGGAGCCATTTGGCTGAGATGTGCCAGGCTAAAGGACTAGTGCAGGGAAACCTGACTAAGGCACACATGATTGCAGCTTTGGTCACACCTGCAGCAGAAAACAGCAACCAGGAGGATGATCAGACTGGCAGTGGAGATGTACAACACTCAGGGAATGAACAGATCGACCTTTGTGCAGAGGACTTAAAAAGCCACCAGGAGCTAAAGAGACTTGAGTTGGAGGCCAGGTGTTTGGAAATGGAAGCTGTGGAAAAGGAGTGGCAGAGGCAGCACAAACAGGAGATGCTGACTCTTTGCCAGAGTCATGGAGGTAATGGGGAAGGGAGTAACTGGACCCCAGAAGCACAAAAGTTCAGTAAATGTCTTCCGCAGTTTACAGAGGGGGATAATTTTGATAGTTTCATTCATATGTTTGAGAGGGTATGTAAACAGTATGATGCTAACCAAAGGATTTGGGTACAGTTCCTGACCCCCTTACTCCATGGTAAAGCTGTAACTGTGTTGTCTAAAATTTCTGATCATGAATGTTTTGATTATACTGCTGTTAAGAACTGTTTGTTAGAATTTTATGCTAACACCTGAAATTTATAGGAAAAAGTTTTGTGAGCATAGACGCAAGGCAGATGAAAGTGTGTGTGAATATGTTGCTGAAGTGAGCACTTATTTTCTTAGGTGGGTGATTGGATGTCAGGTCACCCCTTTTGAAGGGCTGGCAGACCTTTTGGTGAGGGAACAAGCCCTTAGTACTTTGCCTGAGGACATGAGGATCTGGTTAGCTGATAGACAATGTGCTACTTCAGAGGAGTTGGGGAAGAAGGTATACCTATATCTAGCAAGCAGGGCATCCCTTCACAGGAAAAGGACACCCAGTACTGCTCATGGGTCTAAAGGAACCCATGGTGGACAGCCCAGACTGCCCCAACAGTATCTTCCAGTAGCAGGGGAAGCCACTAGTCCAGGTACACATCCAGGATCTAGGGTTAAATGTTTTGAATGCAACCAGTGGGGCTATGTAGCATACAGATGTCCACAGAGGCAGTGTGGGGAGCAAAACGTGAGGGAGCCAGTAAGTGGGAAAGACCAAATGCCAATAGTAGGTTGTCTTGAGACAACAGGGATAATGAACTACCATCCTGCAGATGTCCTGATAGGGAAGGATTTTGATGAGGCAGTACTATGTGTTAATGCAGTTACATGCAGTCAGGCTTCAAGACAAGCATGTGGGTCTGGTAGCCTGGGGGAGACCCAGACAGACCACATACTTGCAGCCAGGACTGGTGAGGTGGTTACTTCAGGGAGGGAGCTACTCTGTAGCAGTGAGACTGAAGGTGAGCCACAGCTGCTTGTGCGTACTGATGTTCCCTTGGACAGGGAAACTGCAAGGGTAGAGGTGAGTAGTAGTACACAGGCTGAGAGTGTGGCACCACTGTCAGAGGATGGCAGACTTCTGTGGAAGGGGAGCTGGGGAGGGTTACAAAGAGAGAGTTGAGACAGGCTCAGCTCTCAGACCCTACATTTCAAGGCCTGAGAGAGGTCGTTAGTGCGGGACCTGATTCTCAAGTGAAGGGGGAATCTGTATACTGGAACAAAGGGTTACTGTGCAGAGAATGGACCTCTGAGGGAGGGCTAGAAGGTGAGAGAATACAGCAGTTGTTAGTGCCTAGAGCCTGCCATCTGGCTCTTCCAGCCATAGCCCATCATGATATTTATTCCCTTTGCAGGTCATATGGGCATAAAACATACAAAGAGACGTATTATGCAGAACTTCTATTGGCCTGGAATTTCCAGAGATGTAACAGGGTACTGCAGGACCTGTGAGCAGTACCAAATGGTAGGCAAGGCAGGAGACAAAGTGAGAGCTCCTTTGATGCCTTTGCCTGTGATTGAGGAGCCATTTCAGAGGGTAGCTATGGATATTGTGGGGCCTCTGAGTACCCCAAGTTCCACAGGGAAAAAGTATATCCTAGTGGTAGTAGATTATGTTACAAGATACCCTGAGGCAGTGGCTTTGTCCTCCATTGAGGCAGATAAGGTGGCAAATGCTTTGTTAGAGATTTTCAGCAGGGCAGGTTTCCCAGAAGAAATACTGACTGACAGAGGTGCCAATTTCATGTCAGACCTACTGGCTTGTGTGTGGAAGTACTGTGGGGTGAAGCACCTGAAGACCACCCCCTACCATCCCCAGACTAATGGTCTGGTTGAGAGGTTAAACTCTACAGTCAAGTCCATGCTATGGGCATTTGCAGACCAGTTTAAGAGGGAGTGGGACAAATATTTGCCCCATCTGTTGTTTGCTTACAGAGAGGCTCCCCAAGAATCCACAGGTTTTTCACCCTTTCAGTTGTTGTGTGGGCATAGGGTGAGGGGACCTCTAGATTTAATTCAAGATGAGTGGGAAGGTGAGTGTGAATCTCACAAGGAGTCTGTTGTGGCATATATTCTAAACCTCAGGAGAAAGGCTCAGGGAACTCTTGAGCTTGGCCTAGAAGAACCTGGCAGAAGCCCAACAACAGAAAAAGGTATGGTATGACAGGAATGCTCGAGCTAGAGAGTATGCTGTAGGGCAGCAGGTAATAGTTCTCATTCCTGTCACACACAACAAGCAGCAAGCAGCTTGGGAGGGACCCTACAAGGTGGTAAGGAAGGTAAGTGATGTTAACTACATGGTAGAACTGCTAGGCAGGAGGCAGGAGCACAAATTGTACCATGTTAACATGATGAAACCTTATCATGATAGGGAGTCCCTTGTGCTGAGTATTTGTAGTGGGTTGCAAGAGGAGTCTGAGGGAGATCTGGTGATTGATCTCCTCAGTGAGGCTCAGACTGATACCTCAGTGTAAGGGGTAGCAATGTCCCAGTGGCTATCTCTTACCCAGGTTCAAGAAATCTGAGCAATGTTACAGGAGTTTGTGGACATGTTCACTGGGAAACAAGGGTGCCTGATAGAGTCAAATAGACTCTGAGGGAGGAGATACAGAAGATGTTGGAACTAGGGATAATTCAAGAGTCCAACAGTCCCTGGGCCTCCCCAGTGGTGCTGGTGCCACAGAAGGATGGCAGTACCAGGTTCTGTGCAGACTACAGGAAATTAAATAGTCACACAGAGTCAGATGCTTACCCCATGCCTAGGACAGATGAGGCACTAGAGCAGCTGGGTGGGGTTAAGTATCTTACAAACATCAATCTTACCAAGGGTAATAGCAGGTGCCCTTGACTCCCAGTGCTAGAGAGAGGTCAGCCTTTGTGACTCCTTTTGGCTTGCATGAGTTCACAAAGATGCCCTTTGGGATGAAAAATCCCCCAGCAACTTTCCAGAGGCTGGTAGATCATATCCTGGCAGGAGCTGGAGGTTTTGCCCTTCCTTACCTGGATGATATTGCCATCTA
This sequence comes from Protopterus annectens, assembly GCF_019279795.1. Taxonomy (NCBI): domain Eukaryota; kingdom Metazoa; phylum Chordata; order Ceratodontiformes; family Protopteridae; genus Protopterus; species Protopterus annectens. The sequence continues at coordinate 596,321,253 of NC_056727.1, forward strand.
CAGCCATTCCTGGCAAGAGCACCTTTAATATGTCAGGGGAGGTGCTGGGCAGACTACAGAGGGCAGGATTGACCATTAGGTCCAGCAAAGGTTAGGTTGGTATAGCAGAAGATTCCTACATGACATATAGAGAGGGGAGTGGTAAGATCAGGCCAAACCTGCCAAAGTAGAAGCCATTCAGGCATGGCCTGCACCTGTTACCAAAAAGCAGATGAGGGCATTCTTAGGGACAGCAGGATACTACAGAAAGTTTGTCTCGAGTTATATTACCATAGTTGTTCCCCTCACAGACCTGACAAGGAAAAACAGGACAGATAAGGTAGTTGGACCCCAGTATGTGAGCAGGCATTACAGAAACTTGGGGAAGCTTTGGGAGGACCCCCTGTGTTAGCCAGTCCAGATTACAGCAAGGAGTTTGTTGTGCAAGTGGATGCTTCAAACCATGGGGTGGGAGATGTGCTTAGCCAGATTTCTTCAGATGGAGAAGAGCACCCAATGGTTTATCTCAGTCATAGGCTCCAACGCAGGGAGGAATACTATGCAGCTGTAGATAAGGGATGCCTAGCCATAGTGTGGGCACTGCAGAAACTTCAGCCTTATCTGTATAGAAGAAAATTCACTGTAGTGACAGAACACAATCCCCTGACATGGTTACACAGAGCCAGCCAGCAAAATGCTGAGTTGCTAAGATGGAGCCTAGGGTTGCAAGCATATATGTCAGTGCAGCACCGCAGTGGGATTAGCAATACTAACACAGATGGGCTCTCAAGACAGGAAATGGGCTAATGTATACTCAGACCTAACCCGTCGAGCAACATTTCTCAAGGGTCACTTGAAAAACTAGCTTGAGCTGTCCAGGGGGAAGATATGTGAAGATAGGTGAAGGTTGTCAGCCAGATAGAATTTTGTAAATAATTCTGTCATTTGGAAATTTTAATATACGCCATAGGCTTGTTCTCTTAAATGGAAGAAAATGCTGTTAAATGTGGAACTGCAAAGATGTGGCAACAGTGCACTCTGATGTAGGAAGGCTGATAAGTCAGGCATCGTGTAATTGTTTGATGTCAAAACTCGGAACCAAGATGTCTAAATGAAGGAATTTTACCTATTGTTTTGAGGCCAGAGTTAATGGCTAGAATTTACATGTATAATTTATTTTATTGCTCTGGCTTCCTGACCAGCTGCAAGATCAAAAGGGCTATTAACCTCTCAGTTTCTGTTAGCCTGGGAAAACAGAAAATTGTTAAGAATGATGTAATGTGAAGCAGCACTGTGTTATTGATTTAAAGAGAGAATCAGAGAGCATTTGACATTTGTCTTGAGAACATCCAACTCACCAGTATCTGCCTATGTTCTGTATGTAAGTAGGATCTTAGACTTTAGTCTTTCTCTTAGAAATAGCTAGGAAATAGGAAGATTAGACTGAGTGTTTTTCTGTATTGATGTCAGAACTAGTCTACTGTATTATTTTAAGCATTTTCCTGTGATCTCTGAACTCTTGACTAGCACTGTGTAGTAAAAAGTATTGTCTTGTGTTTTTATTATTTATTATTAAATATTTTTAAACCTTTCAACTGTGGCTGTTCTGTGTAGAGATAATTTAAGCTCTAGAGTACATTACATGTATATAGTGATACTGTCCAAGTCACTCCAATAAGCTTTGCTATTTAGCCACACTTACCATTTGGATAATAATATTGCACAGTAATAATTGGACATCCTTTGTTAAGGGCCTTTTTAATAGCTGATATTAGTGGGTGGTGGCAGCTGGTACTACATTTTAGGCTGGGCAGAAAGGGGGAACAACTGGAGAATCTTTGCCAGCCTTCCCCAGGAGTGTCTGTGTGTTTGTATATAACTCATATCTCAAAGTGTGTGTGTGCCAGCTACTTGGGCAGGGACACAAAGCACTGGTTGGACAGAGAGGGTGCTGGAGGTTTTAGCTTGCCCACTAGGCTGAGATCTGGACCCTATAGCTGTGCCAGTGGGGAGTCTTACTGGGGATCTGGAGAGAAAGGGAGAAACCAGTCCCAGACTGACTGTGATCTCTGTGTGCTCTTAAGGGAAATTGTACTTTACTGTGTGTGTATTTGTTAACCTCCCTATGTGGATGTCCCTCACTGGTGTTAGTGGTGAGGACAGAGGCTCATTGATTGCTGGGCCAGTGCAAGGGCATCACAGTTGTTATGGTTGGGTCTCAGGCTAGGCAATAAAATCTGTTGGTACTGATCATCAAATGACAGAGGCTTAATAAAACATTTGTTTCTGCCTGCTGTCTATACTGATAACATGTCCCTGACTTCCTGTTATAAACTTAGAGAGTTGCTGACATAACAGGATGTGTGTTTTCCTGCATTTTCTGAAGGATATGAAGTCTGAAACTTAAATGTATGTCATAATTGTATGAATGCAATCCTCTGTAATTTTTCCAAAAAACACAGACTTTATGAAGAACAGACCAAAAATATGAGACAAAAATCTTGACATTCTGTGAAAATCTGAACAGTTGAGAGGCATGGAAGGTAAGTGTAAATGAAAAGGACTGCGTTACACACTGCCTTTCTGACAGCACTCACTAAGTGCTTTATGACAATGAAAGCCGAAAAAACACTTGGCATTTTTTTCTTCTTTACTGTAACAAGTGGTACATGGAGCAAATAAAGTTACATGCACTACAAAGACATATTATTGGGCTGCCCATCGTAACCTACTGTTATGTGTTCTCAACATGGGCGACAACAGTCAGCTCAAGAGGTGATTTTCTTGGCATCCATGTCTTGAACACATAATAAGTTGGTTAGGATCAGTAACCCACTCATAATACTTTACAATGTAAGTTTGAGAGAAATGCAGGTCTTTGTATTTAGCTTGAGAGTTAGTGAAAAGGTTGTAGAAGTTTGTAGAGGAAGTAAGGTGAAGGAAATTGTGAAAAAGTGAGAAAAAGTGCAAGTAAGGTGAAGGAGACAAAGTGTTTTGAGTTGTTGATTTGATGGGCACTTCTATTAAGATGGAGGTTGGCATAATGGTTAAGGTGTTTACCTTACAGTCATAAGATGAACGGTTTGATCCTCACATGAGTTAACTGGCTAGACTTAAAATGACTCATAAAGGAAGTTAGCCTAGTACAAACCTATGAAAGATAAAGAGATAGAAAGAACTGAGATGAAGTGAGATGAATAAATGTCAGAGGTTGTAAAAAGGGGGGTTGTTATCCCGGACAAGGACATTGTAGGATTTGAAATGAGTGTTTGAAATGAGTGTGAGGTCATAAGAAAAACTGTCAGCCTGTTGATGAGCATGAGCATGCCTAAGGTTGTCTTAGGTATTGTTTGACCTCTATTTTGAATAGAGTATTTGTCTATTATTGTGGGGATGGCATTCCACAGTTTGGAGACACAACAGGAGAATAGTGAGTCTCCTGATGAAAAGTTAAACTAAGTAGAACTTAGGAGACATCTCATAGTATTATAGTAAATGGATCTGTTGCTGCTTTCCCCTCCACTGGCAGGAGGTCTATATCATCACTGGTTTGGAGGGGGTAGGTCTAGTTGTATATCAGTGCTTATATGCACTGTAGTCTGCAGCAGTATGCAGAAAATTTGCATTGTTACACTAGTCACTTAGCAGTTTTCTTAATATCATGGTGATATTGTTGTCTAGCATCATTCTGCTCTATACATCATTAGGATTTCAGGCCTATTGGTGATATATTTTATTATTTTGGTGCTGGCAGATGACAGTTGTTGGCTGCTGTGCACAACTTTTTCTACACTGCATACATTTGTGAATTTGTGGAAGATTGTTTGCAATCTCATTTGCATACCTGTTCCATACGTAGATACTTCAAGTGCACAATACTGCATTAAGATACACCTAGGTGTTTGAACATATTCGTGAATTGCCTCATGCTCAGCTATGTATTTTTTGCCATGCACCAGCCCTGTACAGCTCCAGACTATGTTTATGATTCCTGTTCAATGTGTTCTTCCCTTCCAGGTTAGGGTATTTCCTCAGATGCTCAGGATAGCATCTCTAGAGCCATGCCAGACTTGTCTCAGTGGCCTCTGTATGTCTGTTGGGTTGTGGGAAATTTGAATGCCCACTTATCTCATTTGTTATAATACTGGAGTTCATCAGTCATCTGTTAGTTTGGCCTTGAAAATCCTTGGTATCTTGGTCGGTGCACAGCAGTGCTTCATAGATTCATACTAGGCAAATAACCACCAGGATCTTTATAACTATAGCTGCACAACCTGACCCAGTTTATCCTTGAGTACCTTGGATGCCTATAAGTTGGGGTGTGTTAGTAAGGTGGTAGTTAAGGGTTATGTGGGGGGGGGGGGATTTTAGTTGGAGATTAATTTACTTACTGTCGAACTCTGTCCATCATAGACATTGGGGCCCGACTGGGGGTGAATTTGCAATTTCCCATCCAATAATCAAGGTTTCATTTCAATAGGGTCAGGGATGAACTCTGCTTCACATGGATGGGAAGCTTATTCCATAGAGATGGGAATCCTTTGAGGCACATACTGGCCTCTTTAGCATGTTCCATTTATGTCACAGGCAAAGTTCAGGCCTTTTGATCTAGTGTTTCTGGTGCTGCTTGTTTTGCAGATGTGCAGTGATTCATCAGAGCTGAATCTGATGATGCCTTATATGCCATGCATAGATCGCCACTCAGTAACCTGTAGGAGACTGAGTACAGAGTTAGAGTCTTAAGGCGATCTGTGTAGGACAGGATAGTCATACCCTGATTCTCTTCCTGAGGAACCTCAGAGGACATTCCAGTTGTTGTAAGTGCCTGGTTATGTACATGCCAAAGATGGCATTGTACTCAATGACAGATCTGATAAGGTGTGGGTAGAGTGGAACTATAACTTCCTTGGACTTGGATTCCATACCCTTGGTTATGAGTTGGGTGAGGGTGACATAGAATGATTTTCTTACTATCTTGTCTACGTGTTGGTCAAAGGCCAAACTATACTTAAGTTCCCAGATCCCTAACTACCAAGTCAACTCTTAAGAGTGTTTTATTACTGGAGTAATTAGCTTGGATAGACAATTTCCCAAAGGGCACTATAATGCATTTTTTACATTGAGTTTTAACCCTTGGTTTTGGCACTAGTCATTTGTTTGTGTTAGAGCCTCTTTTAAAATGTTGGTGTTGTGGGGAGAATCTATGATAGCTCAAAGTTTACAGTCATCTGTGTACTTGTTGAGCCAGAGGCCTTTGGCATTAGCCTTAACTTTCAAGAAGCAGATGCAAAACAGGAGCAGGCCCAACACAAAGCCCTGGGGTATTCTGCTAGTGGCCAGTCTCTTGGTGCAGTTAGTTTCACCAATCCTGACTTCTTGGGTCCTATCTGTGAGTCATCCAGCCAGCAATCCAGCAAGTTATGTAGTGATTTATGCCTTTTTCTGAGAGTTTGTCAACAATACCTGAGTAGGGTATTGTATCAAATGCTTTGGTCAGGTCAGTGTAGGCAGTATGCACCATTTTCCCTCATCCATAGCCTTGTTGAACTTTTGAAGGAAGTTTACCAGAATGAGTAGGCAACACCTTCCCTTAACAAAGCCAAACTGGAATGGTTCCAGTGTCTGTAGGTTGCCAATGTTCTTATTGATCATTCCCATGTTAATTCATTCCATGGCTTTACATATTAGACTTGTCAGACTGATGGGTTCCTGGGTCAGTTGATGGTTCACCCTTATGAAGAAGGATGCCTATTGTATCCCTTGATCCATCTGGTATGTAACCTGTTTTGAGGCTGTAGTTGAAGAATGCCTCAAGTGGTCTTGCTAGGTCATATTTTAGACTATTTAGTAGGCAATAAGGGATATTGTCAAGGCCCATTGAAGCAGTATTTTTGGCCTTAGCTAGTGCTACCAGGACCTACTCCCTGTTGACAGCTGGGGGATATGCTAGATGGGAGTGCACAGGGAGCAGTGGGGGAGTGGGGATGAAGTTAGAGCTACATTTATCAGCTAGTAGATTTGCTATGTCACCCTGGTTTTGCCATTTATCACCAGTTCTGCACACTGCTGAGTGTTACCTTTAAGGTTCCTGCCATAGTTGAAGAAGGTCTTGTGATTGTTCTTAGCCTGAGGCTATCCTGACCTAGTAATTAGCCTTGTTGGACTTTATGACAGTGCAGTGGTGCAGCAGTAGCATTGTTGCCTCACAGTGAGAGGTTCTCTGGTTCGATTCTCAGCTGGGGTGTCTTCTGTATGGAGTCTGCATGTCCTCACTGTGTTCGTGTGGGTTTCCTCCCACATCACAAAGACATGTGTCTGGAGCATCTCTCCCCGGCCCTCTGCTGAAAATTGGCTTTGTTCCAAGTCAGACTTTCCCAGTAAACAAATGTTAAATAAATAAATTAGATCTCTTAGTTTCTTGTTTAGTTGAGTCAGAAAGCTTTTGTCTGTTTGAGAGCTGCCCTTTCTGATTTTGGTCATAACTTTTTTCTTTTGTTATATAAGCTGTTAAAGTAGGGCTTCCACCAATGGAGCTTTTTTTGGTGTTAGATTTAAGCTTACTTCTGGTAGGTACTGCAGCATCAATGCAGCCATTTGCATGTTTGTGCAGGATTTCTGTGAATAATTTTGCATAGGTAACTGTGTTCTTGGAGTTTGGTGAAGTCTTGAATTTTGAGAAACTATTGCTTAATAAGATGGAGTTTGCTTTAGAGTAGTTCCTAACTGTTGAGTGTTTAGTTGGGTTTTCCAGGCTGATTTTTATTTCAAGGGAGAGAGCTTTATGGTCCAATCTCACTGAGGGTGCAGTGGTCTCCCATGTTGGTAAGTACTAGATCCAGTATGTCTGATCCTGTGGTTGGAATGTGCACTACATGGTCCAGGGTGTTCATGATAATAAAGTCCAGGAAATGTTCTGCCTGTGAGCTAGAGGCAGTGTACGTTTCTTAGTCTACAGAGGAATAAGGTCTCACATGAACAGGATATTTGATCAGATGGTGACTGACTCTAGTAGGTCTAGGTATGTGTTGCGAGCTTCGTGGATCATATAGGGTGACCTGTAGCTGGCCATGACATGGTAAAGAACACTGTCTGAACTCCAGGGCATCATCCTATTTAACCAACCTGGAGTTGTATTTGTTGCCAACATAGATTAGGACACCTCCACCTTTAGCCACTGTCTGTGCTACTTTTGGTCTAAATGTGTGGAAGGCATTGTAGCCTTGTATTGCTGGAGAACTTTCTATGGCTTTAAAGAATGTCTCAAGTAATAGCACAGATGCCTAAATTCTCCAGAGTGAGGAGTGCTTGTAGGCTGTGGAATTCCTTGTTATGCTCCTAGCACTGAGCATGAGCAGTAACACCTTAACGTTGCTTTGAGGGGTTTTTTTTTTTGCTATGTAAGTAGTGTTGTTATTTTGACATTACCTAAAAAAGGCTCTAAGGGGTTGGTGGATAAAGTTTTAGCCAGTATTTGAAAACCTAGAGGGCAGGAAACTCCTGTGTCCTCTAGGCAATAAACAACTATACTTTGAGCTCCCTTGAGTACTTCCCAACTCAAAGAGACCAGGTAAACACCTTCTGCCACAAGATGGATGATCCTGAAATTTCTTAATGTAAAAGTACAACAAAAATAGTTCTCAAGTGCAGATTAATACCAAGCAACAAAGTCCCTGGCCAATTTGCCTTTCTGCAAGGCAATTTAGAAGCAATCAGAAACTACAAACTAAGCAAACAGAGAAATGACTTTTTTAGCAAAAAGTTAAATAAATGCTTTCAAACTGCACTCAAACAGTAGCAATCACTGAATAAACAAATTAAAGTACAAAAAAATAAAGAAAATATGCTTGTGCAATTGTCAGCAGGCAGCTAAATGGCAACAAAACCTTTCTGCATTTCAACCAATCTCTGTTGGTGTTCTCTAAGGGTCAGTACTCTGCCCCCTTCTATTTAATATTTTCATACATAAATTTCATACTGCTATGACACTTACCACTCTCGTACAATACACCGACAATTCAAACATTATCTGTTCTTCCCCATCCATAACAAAAATACAGGGAAAAAATCAAAAATCTTTCAATAACATTGACATATGGGTAAAAAATTCTAACTTGCTGCTTAATGACAAAAAAAGAAAAGAAAAAAAAGCTTATGTTATTTAAACAATATAAAATGGAGGAAAAAGTGCCCAAGATAAAAAAACTGTTAATCACAAAGATATGCACTTAGGAAGGACCACCCACACATGGCAGGATAAAACTGTTTTAATGTATAAAACGAAGCAGCAATCCACAGAGAAACACTTGGACAAAAAAATCAAAAACACATAAATGCATTAATGAGTTACCACACATTTTTGTCCAGATAAGAGACTTCTTCAGATGTAAATTAACTTAAACAAAAGTACCCTTTTATATATACCAAATTACACGAACCATCAATGAAAATCAAGTATTCATTAAAACAATGAAACCAAAAATTAACACTTCTAGCACATAGAAATATGAGGACATTGGTTGTTGTTGTCTTTCGGCTTTTCCCGGTTAGGGGTCGCCACAGCGGAACTCCGGTCAGCTAATGATTGGCAGTAGATTTTCACGAATGCCGAGGTGCCAGCTCGATGTTCAACCTTCAGCAAAGGTACACCCATTTACGCATGTCTTTCGAACGCCCACCAAACCGCGGGGAGGACATGCAGACTCCACACAGAAGGCACTCCCCACACTCCAGCCGAGAATCGAATGAGAGAACCTCTTGCTGTGAGGCAACAACGCTACTGCTGCACCACCGTGGATACAAATATGAGGACATTGGTAATATTACAAAAACACAAAAGTGACCAAGTAAAATATATAGTATCTAAAAACAATATAAAAAGTGTGTGAGGAATATATACTTATTAAAAATTCTGTGTATACTATAAAACCTACCATTAAAGAGGCACATGTAGTTCTTGATCATCTATCTCCATCTACTGACCAATATTTATTACTGCACTTAAGAAGATGCTACTTATCAGGTTAAATAAATTGCTTTATGCCATGCTTAATAAAATATAAATATGATATGAAATGAAAAATATATATGCATTAAATGTGTATAACAAATCATAAAACTACATCACTAAAACCAAATTTGCAAAATGTATAATCTAGCTGCTCTTAGTTTCAAAACTGTGACGAGGGAGACAGTGTCATTCATGCCAGGTAGTTTATTAGCTTCTAAGACAATTTGCCCATAAATTTCCCTATATTCAATTTTAGTCTCTCACAAGCCAGCCTTAACATCAATTGGTATATCCTCCAAGATAGAAAACAGGAACTTAAATGTGTCGCTTTAATGTTAGGTTTTATAGTATTTTATATGCACAGAATTTTTAATAAGTATATATTCCTCACACACTTGCCTCCTAGTACTACAAAATAGCTAAATTTGCAACCAACCAACCAGCCTTATAAAACACACCACTGCCTTGCATTAAAACAATTAAACTGGCTTGAACTCCCAGGTCTATATTATTCCAACAAAAACTCACTTATGCAAAACCCATTTGAGCGACACATAGTGAGCGAAAGTCTCAAATATCGAATAACAAAAATAAAAAACCTAACAGACAAAAACTATCACTAACTGTTTTATGCAGAAGGGCAAGCCCCCCTGCATACCCACACCCCCGTTACTTAAATATACCAACTCCGAGATCGCACTCCATTGAAGTAAAGGGAAGAATTCTCTACGGCGATCTCCGTTCACTTTTGAGATATTTGTGATATTTGCTCACTATGTGTCGTTCAAATGGGTTTCGCTTAAGTGAGTTCTCATTGGAATAATATAGACCCAAACTCCCAAACCAGTTGACACACTCACAACTAATCACTGCCCACAACCTATTGTATTCTACAAACAAATGCCCAGCATTTAAAAATACTCTACTGTACTATTCTTCCACTAGAGACCTGTGCTCTAGCAATAAATTCTCACTACATATTAGTAAGACATTCAACATTGCTGGAGACTGTCTCTACTCCCATTGTGTGTCAAAACTCTGGAATGAAATCCCCACATATTTAAAACAGATAGAAAACTTAAATAGGTTCAAAACTTTGCTTAAACAGCACCTATGCCAAAGATGCTGCTGTTCTTCCTGCTCACCTGGCTAGCTTTTCTCAGATTACTTTTCTCTAACTCTTACAGCCGCTTTGCTTGCCAATCTTTTGTACCTTATCACTCCTCTTCATAGTGCACTAAATTCCTAAACTCTTACTCTTCCTCTTTCTCTTGCATCCCACCACTAACTACAAATCTTCCTCTGTCCATATTTATCCCCTGCTCATTTCCATAATTTCTCCTTTCATATCTCTTTTATCATCAATTTTTAAGCTACATTACTATTTGTCTGTCTGTAAATTATTACTAACAACAAAACACCCCAGTGTGATCTTTTCCCTGCAGTCTTCGTGCTATAAATATATTAGCTATTATTGTATTTATGTTTCTGTTCAATAATTAGCCAATATATGTGAATTTCTCTCTTTTTGTGTTAAAATGCTATGTTCATAGGTTCATAGGTAGGTACTAGGCTATCGGCCCAAGGGCCTAAGTAAGCCTAGCCAACAGGGTTCCCTGGCTTACATCACCCAAGAAAGTTAATTTCCTGTGCCCCTGTCGAACAGAGCCATAGAAGTGATACCCGGGGTGTATTTTCTATTTCCCATCCACTCATCAAGATTTTTCTTAAGAGTGCTAACGAAGAACTTTGCTTGACATAGATGGGTAGCTTGTTCCAGAGTATAGGAAGTCTCTGGGACAGGGATCTATCCCTCCAGCATGTCCTGTTTATTGTGGTGACAATGCTTAGGTCCCTAGAGTGTGTAGCTCAGAGGGATTGGGATTTCTTTAGGTGTAGCATGTCCAACAGCTCTGGGTTTGACATAGCTTTATATGTTCAATAAGAAATATTTAAAATATGTAAATAAGCACATGTACAGATGTTTTACCCTGCAATTATAATTAAATGTGAAGCGTTTCTCCCCAGGCCTTCACTCAAAATATGTTTTATCCAGTTGGACTTTTCCCATTCAACAAAGATAACTAAATAAATAACTAAATAATGTGGAATCACAGCAAAAGTAGCTCTCAAGTGCAGATTAACACCAAACAACTAAGTCCCTGGCTAATTTGCCCTTCTGCCACGCAGTTTAGAAGCAATCAGAAACTACAAACCAAGCAAATAAATAACTCTTTTTTAGCAAAAAGTTAAATAAATTACTTCAACATGCAATCAAACAGTAGGGATTACTGAGTAAACCTGACTCAAGGGCAAAAAAACAAGAAAATATACTTATCTTAACTTGGATGTCTCTGGATACAATGTAAATACTTGTAAATCACTGCTGAGCTCTATGAAAGTGAGCACAGAGCCATGCAAATGTGCCTAATTTATAGCAGACAGAAAAAAGCTGAAACTTACTCCTGTGCCTTCTGACCAATTAACGACTACACTTTGAGCCCCTGGAGTGCTTCCCAACTCAGAGAGACCAAGTCAACACCTTCTACCACAACATGGATGATCCTGGAATTTCCAAATGTAGAAGCACAGCAAAAGTAGCTCTCAAGTGCAGATTAACATGAAACAACTAAGTCCCTGGCTAATTCGTCCTTCTGCAAGGCAATTTATAAGCTATCAGAAACTAAAAACCAAGCAAACTGAAAAATTACTGTCTTTTTGTTTTGTTTTGTTTTTAGAAAAAAAGTTAAATAAATGCTTTCAAAATGCAATCAAACAGTAGTGATTATTGAATAAAACAGATGCAAGTGTAAAAAAAAATTTTTAAAAATATGCTTATCTTAGCCTGGATGGTCATTCATCATTCTCGGGTTATGGCAACTGACGTCAGTCTTTCTCTGGGTACATATCTGGTGATCCATCCATCTTCAGAACTGAGTCTTTCAAGCATCTATTCATCCATTAATTGGTTGGGCCATAGTCATCCATCCTTCTAAGAGAAGCAGTAGTCTGACTATAGTTATCCATGCTCCAATAGGCAGAAGTCTGTTCATTATTCTTCTAGACTACACCAATTGTACATGGATATCACATTCCAAAATACCACCCCACGGTTGCACAATATTGGGGAAAGAGTAAAAACCCCACTGCAGTGTACCACCAGTTTGTATAATATAGGTCAGTGCAGTTTTGATAAACCAAGATCACACCAGATTACACTAAAGCATCTCAGAGTGTAGAATAATTGATAGTATGTCTTTAGCCTCCCGAAAGTCATGCTCACAGTTATCCATCTAGTTTCCCTGAGATTAAACATGTGGAGCCATCAAGTTTCACAAAGAACTTATAGGGAATATCCAGCAGTCCAAACTAAGCCCTCAGTTATGCCACCTTCTAAAACTCAGGTGTCTCCACTGTAGCCAACATTTTGTTTACTTACTCATTAAGTTCCTGGCCACTATTTTGTTGTGTCCCAATTAGACTGTTACTGAAATACCAGTTCAAGTTCATTTTTCACATAATTTCTCTAGTAAACAGTGGTGGTCATGCTTGGCCACATATGTACATGTCCAGTAACTGTGTTTTGTAGTAGGTCACTGGTAACTCAGTCTTACTCTTAGGTGTCAGTTTGGTACCAGTATATGTCATTAATCCTTTTCCTGATTCTTTCAATGATGTATATGGAAATAGCTTACCCTAATTGTCAGTGGAAATTTTAGTGAGGATCCATTACCCACTTCCATTTTTAATGTTATCCTTGCAAACCCTGCAGTAAACCAAATGCTTCTACAGTCCCTGTCAGTGATTCTGTGTACTTGCATATGTTGTGCCTCCTCTTTGCAGAATCATCATCACTCTCTGCATTCTCTAACTCCATCCTGCCATCAGTACTAATGATTTCACACACATTTGATGCATTGCTTGTACTTTACACCACTCAAATTCTTTACTTAACAGTCAAGGATAAAGCCACAAATACTGGGGAGCTAAGGCCTAAAATCAGTGGCGATTAAAACATTCTTCTAATTCACAAAAAAAAAAATAGATCAACGGGATTTTTATCAGTATGCATTTTCTGAAAAATAAAATGTATGAAACGTTAAGATTATTATTGACCGAATGTAATCCTCAGTAATTTACCACAACATACAAAGGAAATAAATAAGCAGCAGGTGTAGAGCAAAAATATGAGTCAAAATCAGGGATGGCTGAGAGGTATGTAAATGTAATTTATTTTTTCCTTTCATCTGCATGGTCAGTCAGTATTCCCTGTATTGTGATGTTTCTTACCGGTAGTTTATTTATTTATTTATTTATTTATTTCCAGTTTGATAACTGGGGAAGTCCACTGGGCCCAAAAGCCCATTTCAGTGGGAGCCCGTGAGAAAAAGCCCATGAATATACATTACACACAACAAAACACAGCAGAGAAAGATCTAAACTAATACGGCACAACACACAAATGTCTTCTGTTATAATACTTAACAATTTCCAAAAAAGAATGAGGCATTAAGTACTATACATAAGATAAGATATATTAAAAATAACTGTGAGTGCAGTGGAAGCAGGAAAGGAAGTAGGAAAGGAAAGGAATAGATAGCGAGAGTAGGGGAGCAAAGAGAAGAAGAAGGAAAAGAAAAAAAGAAGCAAAGAGAGGGAGTAGAAGAGGAAGAGAAAAGAAAATTAGATATCAATAATGTGGTTTTTGGGTTGAGTCCAGGGAGAAACCTTGAGAAAAAGAAAAGAGTAAAGGTGAGAGTAAGTATAAAATTTGAAGGAAATAAAGGGTCAGGAGGGAGGAGAGGAGGGAGAAGAGAGGGAGAGAGGAGGGGAAGAGAGGAGAGGAAGAAGGGAACTAGAACCAGGACTAGGACAAATTGAACTAGGATAGTATACCATTACATTAGGAATTTTGAAAAGCAGTGTGAGAAAATGAAGAAAGTGAGAAGTGTGTAGAGAGATAGAAAGAGTTTATAGTTTTTAAGGTTGTGGTATTCCATTTTTTGGCCAGATGGTTTTTTGTAGGAGTATAGTAGGTAAACGGGTTTGTAAAACCAGGGGGGATTTTTGGGGCTAGGATCCAGGGGTATTTTAGATCTTGTAAAGCGGTGGCTGTTGATTATAGTGAAGTAGGGGTTAGTGGCTCTTATTAGTGTGCTTTTAGTAGAGTAGTGGAGAGTTGGAGGAAATTGAGTTGATTTAGGAGTTGAAGCCATTGTAGACTAATGGATTGACTCATAGGAGGCAGATGCAGTGATGTGTAGAATGAGTGGAGTTAGTAGAAGCAACTTAAGTTTTATGAGATAGAAGTGGAAGTTTTGAGAAGGAGAAGAGGAGAGAGTCGATGGAGAGAAGAGAGAGGTAGTGGTTGTGGGAGAGTCTTGAAGACGGGCTAAGAAAGTTTGTTGTATTTCTATAAAGCCAGTTTTTTTTTCTATGTTTTGTTTCTTTTATGTTTAGTTGAGTTTTCTTATTAAATTTGGGTGGTGTGTTTAACTATGGTTATCCCGAGTAATTTAGCAGGACTAATTTTATCATTGAGGACTGGGAGAGGAGAGAAGAATGATGGGATGATTTATCGAGAAGGAGCTTTGAGGGAGAAGGAAGAGGGATTTAGAAAGATCGAGATACTGGATTTATTGGCATTGAGATGAAGCATTTTAGAAGCATCAATTTTCAAAGCTTGGAGAGCCATGGGCTTGAGCACAGGAAGGTTATTTAGCAGATAACAGTGGAGTCATCTTCAGAGTGGTACTATCGGAGGCAGGAATTGAGCAGTGGAATAGATTACAAAGATGCTAAAAGAGCAAAGGGCCTGAGGGACTCGGTAGGGGGGTAGGAATTTTGAGGCACCAGTATCCCATTTCACAGCTTTCTATCTATCAGAGATAACTTCCTGAACCAAGAAAGAGAGAGTGAGATTGAGAGATTTATTTCAGAGAGAGGTCAGAGAGAAGGAGGAAGTGTGGGATATAGTGTCGAAGCCTTAGAAAGGTCAACAAGAACAGTGGAGACCATTTTTTTTGGTTGACAATTTCTGGAAGGAATGAAAGAGCGGTTATGGTACTGTGGCCGAAACCCATGTTGTGTAGGAGTGAGGAGATTATCGAGAAGGTAGGGCATGAGTTGCTGGTGTATGCATTTTCAAGATTTTCGAGATTGGGAAAGAATTGCTATTTGGCGGAAGTTAGAGATGGTGTTATTTTTGCCTCCTTTATGGAGGGGCAGAATGTGGGCAGCTCTCAAAGCTTGGGAACATAAGATTGATGGATCTTATTGATGAGAATGTTGAGGAATAAGGCTGATGCCATTTATTGCGATGGCTGAGAAAAGAGTGATGGAATGTTGTCAGGGGCATTGGAGCATGGTTTGAGTTTGAGAAGAAGTTGTTTCATACTGGTGGTAGACACGGATGTAGAATGAAAGTGGGAGGTGGGTTATGAGAGTTGGAGTGAGGGATGGTGTAAGAAGGATGCCTTGGGTAGGGGGTAGGGGGAGAAGAGAAGGAATGTCCAGCTATTGAGCAGCTATTGAGCCAGTAAAACGAGTTGTTAAAGAGAGTTGCTATTTTAGTCAGTCTTATTATATTCTGGACAGTGTGGATGTGTATACCTGGATGTGAGTGAATTGATGGAATTCCAGAATTTTTGGGATTATTTGTGAGGGAGGACTGAAGTTTGTAGTAAGATTTCTTGGAGTTGCTTAAATTGCAGTAAAGAGGCTGAGTTTTATTTTTGTTGTATAGTTTCCATGTTTTGTCCCTTTGTCGCATTAGAGTTTTAGTGTCTTTAGTTAGCCAAGGGCAGAGTTTGACTTATCCTTTTGGGCTTGGGAATCTAGGATTTAGGTAGTATTGAAGAGTTCTAGGGGCTTCATCTAGTTAGTGAATCCCAGTTTGTTAGTTGAAGGGTTTCTGAAAATACTGAAAGATTAAAATTAGTTAGGTTCTTGAGTGGGCATATTGTTGTTGGTGTGGGAGCTGTTGGGTTTCTGGGAGATGATCACTTAATGAGTCTGGTAAGGTACCTGAGTTGGAGATATTGTTAGGGTGGCTGATCTAGAATAGTCCAAGATGGACCCTGGAGAGGGTTGGTTTTGTTAGGCCTAATAATGTTTATTAGTTGAGTAGTAAAATAATAAAAGATTGATAGACTGAAGGGGATTATTGTTATTAATATTATTCCAATCAATATTTACATCACCTAGAATTCCTGTTTAATATTGTTTGTTTGAGCCCAGAGAATATCTCTAGAATTGGAGGAGTTGTCTCCAGGAGGATATAGATGGATATAATACAGATACTTTTTTTGTTGTTTAAGTTCCTTTGAGGATTCCTATGACTAGATTAGGATTATTAATGGTAGGAATGGTATTAAGATTTAGCAGGCAGTTTAGCAGGCAGGCTACACCACCACCTTTTCACCACCACCACCGGTTTTGAGTGCTTGGTAGCAGGTGGTGGTGTAAGGTGGTTACTATTTCAAAGTTACTAGTTTGAGGTGTTACAACTACTATGTCAGGTTCAGTTATATTTGTAGGCAGGAATTTAATGATTTTTGTTATTTGTACTCTGGGTATTAATGGTAATTAATTTAAGGTATTTATTATAATGTGCCTGATATTTGTGGGGGTAGTGGGAGAGCACTTTAAAGAAATCTGTAGGAGGGGAGAGGAGCAGAGTGATAGGATAGGCAGAGTGGAATAGAGGGGAGAGGGACTATAAATGTATATGCACTGGGGGGGGGGTGGATTTGGGGGGTAGGTGGGGGAGCTGAGTGAGGGACTGAGTGAGGATGTGAGCCAAGAAGAGAGGCCAGGAAAAAAGGGGAAAAAAACTATCAGTGGAGAGAAGGAAAGAGAGATATAGGGAGGGAGGAAGGTAAGGGCCTTAGTAGTAGTGATAGTGGACAGTGAAGTGTAAGATAGGTAAGATAAACGGGGCAGGCAGCAGGAGCAAGTAGGAGAGTAGGAGGAGAGGTCCAGGAAAGAGAGGGAAGATCAAAGGGAGGAGATGAAAAAGAGGAGTACAGGGGAGGGGAGATGTAGTACGAAGTACAGAGATGGAGGATGATACGATTAAGAGAGTAGAAGCAAGTATAGGAGTAAAGATTAAGAAGGGGAGAAAGAGAAAGATAAGATATAAGAAGATAAATAGATTAATAGGAGGAAAGGCAGTAAGTGTGGCCAGGTGCTGGATGCAAATCAGGTGCTGGGATGCAACTAAGGTCCACAGAACAACTGAGTGGAGGAGGGAGAGGACAGTGTAGTGGGGGAGTAGAAGGAAGAGGAGTAGTGCCGGAGGCTGTAGAAAAGAGGGTGGCTGTACAAAAAAGAAGGAAGGAAGGAGTGCTGTGAGGGAAAAAATAACTAAGGCTAAAATAACTAAAAGGCTAAGGGTTCTTTATACCAGCAATCTCTTTCCTGAAGTGACAGTTTGACACAACAAAAACATACTTGCTTCTGTGTGTGTGTTTGCCAGTTACTTCATTCACGCTTTATTAGCAGCTGATGTATTTATACAAAGGTTTAACTGTATATTGGTTATATTAGCAAATGATGTAGTTATACAAAAGGTTTAACTGTGATGTGTTTTCCTTTAGAGTCGGCTCAAATAAATATAGCAAATTTCTCTACAGAAGCTGTTTTTTGTGCTGAGCTGAGCACTGATGTTGATGTTGCTACTGTCCTGGTGTTTAAATTACTTATTAAAGCTTTTGAGTCACCAAAGTATTTGCTTTTTGTGTTAATAAAGTTTAGTTTTGTGACAGGAATTAAATATTTGTGAGACATTCAAAGGAGGAAATAAAACATAAAATGGAAAGTTTTGAACCACTAAAGGTGTTTACTTTTTCTGTTCTGAGAGTTTTGTGATTGAAGTTATATGCTTTAAATATTTACAAAACATTGAAAGCAGGTAATAATGTCAAAATAGAAACTGTTGGTAATTTGACTGTATTTCATGCAAAAATACAATGAGAAGATTGTGGTGAAATACTGGCACAGTATGAGTTGTGAGTAACAGTGAGAATGAAGACAAGAATGCAGATATTGTCATACGTGTAGTTAGACCTGTAATATACAGCCTAATGAGAAATATCTTGATACCTGAAAAATCCAGTGGGAGATAAATATGTGAAGCTATTAAGTTTGTCAGAATAATTGAAAACCTAAACCTAATGAACTAGTGAAAATATTCAAGTTACATACTTGTGAAAGAAAATTCATTAAATCTATGATGGAGTTATGTGCTTCATTTTAGAAACTTAGTATACAGCAAAGGAGAGGCATTACAACAAATGCTGAAAGACAACATTGTGTGAGGAATTATAACTGCATACACAAAAGTTATAATTAAAAACTAATTTAACATTGTAAAATGCATTATTTTAACAGTGGAAGAAGTAAAAAAATATGGAAGACTTACTGGTAAAACTGATTGCAAAGGCCTGTAACATAACAATAGAAATGCAAATGTTATGTACCTTGGCAACCACAAAGTTAAGGGATGCTACAGTTTTATTTATTTATTCACATTTGATTACTGGGAAAGTCTAACTGGGTAGGAGCCCGTTTTCAGCAGAGGCCAAAGGAGAAAAGCTCCAAAGGATTAAAAACATTTTAAGAGCAATAATTTTACAGTCTTAAAAAAACTACAAAAATACAATTTAAATAATTATACCAAATTAAACATAATATGAAAGCATTGGTTAAGAATAGATACAAGTTATATGACAATGATTTAATAGTTAAAGAAATTTTAGCCAGTTTATAGAGAAATTAAATGTAACTTAGTATAATACAAAAAGGAATTGCAATACAAAGTGAGAGAAAAGCAGGCTTATGGTATGTTTAGAGAGAAAGTCAGGGGAGAGAAATTGATAGAAGTAAGAAAGTGAGTGAAAAGGGAGAGTAAGAAGGTGTAAGACATGAATAGGTATTTCTTCACATTTATGGGTATAGTTTATCCTGGTGTTGAACAATAACAGAGCCATCCTTTAGCTAGGAAGTCTTTCAGAATGGTTTTGAAGGGTGGTAGGGAGGGTACTGACCTAATGGATATAGATGATGAGTTCCAGGTCTTAGTAACATGGTATAAGTACACATACTGCCCTGCAGATTTGATAGGTTTGTGGATAGATGGGTGTTTTTGGTCAGTTGGTACAGTTACATTTGGTAACAACACATGACTGCTGGTAGTAAATTTAGGCAAGAAAAAATGTCACATTATAGTAGAATGAAACACAGTGAAAAAATATATGAAAGTATTTGTTTAAAGAAGCAAAGGGAAATGTAGTGTTTATTACTTTTATTGTATCCATGTTCTGGAAAGCAGTTTCAATTTCACGTTCAAGATCAAGTTTATTTAAATGCCTGACCCCAAGCATTGTACAATTCAATAAATAACACTTGTACCTATAAAGGGGGGGGTGGTGCTGCTGTAGCGTTGTCGCCTCACAGTAAGACGCTGTCCGGTTTGATTCTCAGATAGAGCGTTTTCTGCATGGAGACATGCGTGAATGGGCGTACTTTCATTGAAGGTTGTGTGTCAGGGCTGGTAACTCGGCACGTAAAAATCAACTACCAATCATTAGTGGACCAGAGTTCCACTGTGGTGACCCCTAACTGGGAAAAGCCGAAAGACACAACAACAACCTATAAAGATCAAAAGACATAGAAAAAGTAAATAAAACAATAAAAATCATTAAAAAGTTATCTAAATAACTAGGTGTACGCAAGATCAAATAACTGGAGTTTTAAGCCTTTTTTGGAACATGACATTGTGGGTAAATGTTAGAGTCATCTAGGGAGAAGGTTCCATAGGAAAGGGCCTTGGTAGCTAAAGGAACAACAACTACATATGTCAAGATTGAAATATGGGGCCTCAAGGAGGCTCTTTAGAGCCTGATCACAGTGTCTGAGTAGGATTGTATGTTTATAAAAGGTCCCTTAAGTGTGAGGACCTAGATTATGAAGAGCAAGGCAGACCTTAACAAGGATCTTGTAGATAATCTATTGTCTAACAGGGAGCCAATGCAGTCACACAGGATAGGAGTGATGTGGTAGTAATTTGAGACACCCATCAGTAAGCAGGCCTAAGAGTTTTGTACAAGCTGAAGATGTGCAAGGCCAGATTCTGGCAAGACAACATAGAGGTCATTATTATATTCCAAGCGCAAAGTCACCAAAGCATGAAATACAACTGGATATTCACTAGGAGGAATAAGATGCTTGACAAGTCTGATGTTCCTCAGATGGAAACAAGAGGACTTGATAACAGCTGAAATATGGTCCTTAAGGATTATTCTGTCATCAAGTATCACACCAAGATCACACACCTTGGACATAAAAGTGAGTTTGTCACCTAAATGATGTCAGGAGACAAAGCTAAAAGGGAAGAGCCCCTCAATGTAGCACATACCATCAAAGGGACAGTCTTTGAGGTATTGAGTTTAAATGTATTACTGACCATCCAATCATCAATTACTTACAGGTCTTGAGAAAGGGATAAAAGGGCAGGCACAAAATCCTGAGGGAATGAGAAGTAAAGTTGTGTGTCATCACCATAATAATGGTATTGTAACCCTATCAAATGGATAACTTCACCCAGTGGCAATAAATAGATCATGAATAGTAAAGGGTCAAGTGTGGAGCCCTGCAGGTCCCCACATGTAAGAGGATAGGAGGAGGAAATGACCAAAGAGCTAGGGGGCAATCCATTCGAGAATCAGTCCACAGGTATTACAGTAATGTTCCAATCAGTCTAAAAGAATAGAATGATCCACCAAATCAAATACATATGACAGATCAAGAAAAAACAGAGCTGACTAGTAGTTCTGAAGAACATTGCACTACAGAAAGTAAATTTGCTACCCTGGAAAAAAAGCATTAAAGCAGTAGGCATGTGCTGAATAGGCATGCCATTTGCTCAGTGTGCAAGATCCAAATATAAATAGAGTTAACACTTTCTTGTTTGAAATAAAACTAGAGGGAACCCTTTGAGCTTTGAGAGTGATTCAGGGAGCAGTGCCACAAGAATGAAATGAAATTAAATTTGTAGGAGTAAAATACCTTTGCAACCCATCTGTCTTTCCTGGTACTTACAAAACACTTAACAGCAGACCACACTGACTAGTTGGTTGAATCCCCATAAATGAGAGGAGCTTCTGGAATATCTGAAACTATTCAAACACCTTGGCATCAGGCTTGCCTACACATGTAATGCTCTACACATGTAGGCAGAACCTGGCCAAAGTCAACAGACATCTGTTGGATTGTAATGAACATGATCTGTAGTTTCACAGTTAAATGAACACACCATAACTCCTATGGCTCCATTCACAGAAAGCAAATGTGTTACCCCAGAAAAAAGCATTTAACAGTTGTGCTCTTTCATTTGTAGGATTGTCCACATGAAACAATGCACTCTGCTTCATAGTGTATTGAATATGAAACCTTGGACTCATAACCTGTGGTTATCAGACATAACCCCCGTACTTTGATCTATCCCCACTAATGCTTAGAATGCCATAATACAGCCTTCTTCATATAGGCCCTTAAGCTGTGAAATGTACCTCATATGATCACTGAAAGTACCCTAAGAGCATGTAGTGTTTTTTGAATGCATGTGTATCAAATGCTTTGGATTCAAAGTCAAAGCATCAAAAAAAGATTCTGCATCAAAGCACAGAATATCCTGGCTTGTCAGAATAAAGTGCCAACTTCACCCCCTCTCATCCCCCTAAATGGCCCATCTCAATCTCAAGACCGCCAAATTCTGAATAATGCCACACAGGTAAAAAAAAACTCTCAAAAAAAGCTAAGAATACATCCATGGGATCAGATGATGACATCCCGAGGTACTACATGAACTACAATATGAATTGACACCTCACCTAAGTGTCATGTTTAATCATAGCCTCACCTCAGGTTTCATGCCTACTGAGTGGTGCAGAGCTACAGTTATCCCACTCCATAAGGGGGGATCCACCTTGGATCCCAGAAACTACCATCCCATCAGTCTGACGAGCCTTAACTGCAAGGCCATGGAGTGTATTATCATGGAACTTATAAACAAAGACATTGGCAACCTTCAAACACTGGACCCCACCCAGTTTAGGTTTGTGAAGGGCTGATCTTGTCTCCTGAACATGACTGACTTCTTCGAATCAGTCTCCAGAGCCATGGACAAGGGTAAGGTGGTCCACACAGCCTATCTAGACCTTGCCAAGGCCTTTGACACCATCTTCCACTCTGGAATCATAGATAAATTTACTAAGCTGGGCATTAATCCCTACATCACCCAATGGGTTGCTAACTGGCTTGCTGATAGAACCCACACTGTAAAAGTAGCCAACTCCAAATCCAGCTCCAGATAAGTGACAAGTGGAGTACCTCAGGGTTCAGTCCTGGGACCACTCTTGTTTGGCATCTACTTCTCTGAAGTACAAGCCAACACTAAGGGACTCTGGATAACAAAGTTCGCAGATGACTGCAAACTGGGAGCCATTATTGAATCCCCAAATAATGTGGATACTCTACAAAAGGGTCTTACAGAAACAGATGCTTGGTGCCAGAGCCATGGGCTCAAGCTCAATGCCAAGAAATGTATAGTTATCCCCTTTGAGAAAAAAACATGTACCCATGAATTACCATATAGGTGGCAGTACACTAAACAGCAAAAGTGTGATAAGAGTCTTAGGGACACAGGTGGACAGTGGTCTCACCTTCGATAATCACATTGCCACAACAGTCAGGAAATCCTTCTATGTGGCACACCTCATCACTAAGGGCTTTTCATCCAGAAAAAAGGAGGTCATTGTCCCACTGTACTCATCCCTCATTAGACCCATTATAGAATACAACGCCCCGTTTGGTATGTACCTCTCAAGACATCTGCAACAACTGGAAAGGCTGCAAAAATACCTCACTAAAAGAATCACAGGCCTAAAGCAGATGCCCTATGCTGACCACCTTAAAAAACTCCAGCTATACTCTGTCACATATCATCTTCTCAGACGCGATCTCTGCTTAACATACAAGGCCATGTCAAACCCAGAGCTGTTGGACATGCTACACTTAAAGAAATCCCAATCCCTCAGAGCCACACGCCCCAGGGATATAAACCTTGTCATCACAATAAACAAAACATGCTGGAGGGATAGGTTCCTGACCCAGAGACTCCCCAGACTCTGGAATAGATTGCCCATACATGTCAAGCAGAGTGCCTCTTTGGTCCTCTTCAAAAGGAACCTTGACGATTGGATGGGAGAAAGGAAATTCACCCCGGGGATCACGTCAGTCACCCTGCTAGACAGGGTCCAGGGAAGTAAATAGTGTGGGAAGAAATAGCCAGGGAATTGTTATGGTTAGGCTTGTATAGGCCCTAGGGCTGATAGCCTACTACCACCCTATGAACCTATGAACCTATGAATCCTGTGCTGTATACAAGTAGCACAGTTTTTGTAGTTGCTGACTTCTGTATGGTTGTACAACCATTGAGTTAGTAGGGGGTGTGGTGATACAGAGGGGTGGTGGAACCCCCCTGCAAAACAAAAAATATTTTTCTTAGTGTTTAATTCCTTTTTATTAATTGTTGGTCTAGTAATTCATTTCAGCTTTTTATTTGCATGTGTGTATCTGTTTCAGTCATGGTGTGATTAAGAGGGTTTTTGCTGTAAGTTTTACAATGCTCTGGCAGCTGATATTATGGGATTTGCATTATTCACATTAATCCAAGTGCCCCAATGTTTACCTTGTTTTAATAATAATATCTAAAAAAAAACACCACCAAGTCTTCTTGTGTCTGTCTTGCCATTACATAAATGAAGTCACACCATCGTAGACTTTGACAAGCCATTATGTGAAGTACCTGACATACAAGTCTGCAGATATGATGATGTTTAACCATATTGCATCATACATAACAATGAGCCCATCACTACCTAGTTATTATGCTCTGCTGTTGTTGTAGTTTCTGTTTACATCATAGTTATATATAAGGCCCTCCATCTTTGGAGAGCAACACCAGTCAGTATTGTGTCATTCCTAAGGTCTGTTAAGGCCAGCCTAACACTCTTTCTTTGTGTACTGTGGACCTTATATATATATATATATATATATATATATATATATATATATATATATATATATATATATATGTAATGTTTTATACTTTTACCAAATATTATGCATTTATTTATTTATTTATTTATTTACTTATTTATTTTTGTAAATGCATCTTGCCTGAAATAATAAAAATGAAATAAAAATTAAAAATAAATCCACCATAAACTGTTGAAACTTGGATGAATGAGTGACTTCTCTGGACTCAAATGAAATATATGAAACTAATAGTTAAAATGGCAAATGCTGATTAGCCATAGTAATAAAAATAATGACATTTCATTGCCAGCGGCAATATCGGAGACATAGCTATTTCTTTCTTTAAAAAGTGGACCAAGGAAAAACGGGGGCTACACTGTAATACCACAGTAGCAAATGAACTTAAACATGACTTGAAAACCTGTTGGTACTTAAATAGCTCTGTGTTTAGGAACATCTCAAAAGCAAACATTCTGCAGTTACTAGGTGACCCAAATACTGCTGTAATCCTCCTGCTATGGATCACGTTGCTAAAACTACAACCGATGCCTCTGACCTATACTTCCACTTAAATAGTTCTATTGATAAGGCAGTACCTATCCGCAACAAATACAATGAAAATTTAAAAAATAAGTCCCTGTGGTGGAATACCCCTATAAATAAATTAGGTACTTACGTATTATCGCAACCAGATTTTTGCGGTTGCGAATTTCACACAGTTTAACAGAAACAAGTGCATGAAACTGGTGTGAAGAATTTTAGGACTGGCATATTATGGCAAAAGTTATACCATACTGTGGAAAACACAGGTTTGCTTCACTATTGTTGGATGCATTTGAGGCACCGTTAGCAATGTTGCAACAGCATTCACACCAGCATCCAGAGAATGATTTGCAACCATTACTGTAGGAGTCTGAGCAAGTCTGTTAAACAGACGATGAGTGCTTCCACACTGATCTAAAAGGGTATATGTGGATCACTGCTGTACTGCTGCAGCTAACAGCATGAAAGAAAAAAGAAAACAGTTTAATTTTTTTAAAAATGCTATGTACGCTTCTGATCATAGCTCACCTCAGTTTTTAACTCCATTGCCTTACCATGTCTGAACCACAGCTGTCCAGCAGTCCATCACATTTTATCCGAGGCATCCACAACACTTTGAATAACACTTTTTACCATGTTTCATGCACTTGTTTCTCTTTAAGTATGCGAAATGTGTCCTTGACAGATTATGTGCGCTACGGTTACACAGTGTAGTTCCTGACTCACTTTCCCTTCGTTAACATGGAATGCAGCGATCACCAAGCAGTTACAAGAGCAAAGAGGTACATCTCTCCACAGTACAAAATTACACCCTTACTCCTCTTCCTGGATCATACCCCCCTGTGACAGACTAATGATTATTTCTTTACAGACTCCTTTTCAGGTTAGGAGACCTGTTTCCGCACACACATAACGAACTATGGCAGTGCGTAAATCTGGTTGCGATAATACGTAAGTACCATAAATTACATAACAAGAGAAAGAAATTGCTTAATGCTTATAAGAGGTCTCATTCTACCTACCCGAAGAGCACACTTAAGCAAACTAACAAAGAGCTCAAGGGAACCATTAGAAAACGTAAACTAGCTACCAAAAAAACTATAAATCTTTCTTTAACTAAATTACTATATCTGGAAGTAAAAAAGTAACATTCAACAATGTTTGGAGCAAGTCCAAAATAATTACTATACTTTTTAAGCTTACTACCTACTAAAATAGCTAATATTTTAGCTAACAAATGTAGTGTAAATTTTATTCCACCCACAGTAATAGCTATTCCTCAGGTTCCACAATTCCAACCACCCCCATTAATTACTATGGATCAAGTTGTCTCAGCCCTCTCAAAAAAGTAAGAACATCTCATCTGATCACAAACCAGGCTGCCTGATTATCATTGCCAAATATGGCCTTTGTGAACCTCTTCTTAACACCATTAAGCTGTGTTTGTCAATTGTTTACATTTCTGAAGCCTGGAAAACAGCCATGGCAGTGCCACAGCACAAGGGTGGCCCAACTATTCAGCCTGCTAGCTAACAACCCAGTAGTCTCTCTAGCCTTATATGTAAACCTGTGGAGCACATTGTCTCAGTCCTCATTAATCTGGACATTGAAAATCTCTTAACCCTGGACTCTCACCAATTCAGCTTTGTCAAAGGAAGGTCCTGCTTCTTTAACATTATTAATTTCTTTGAAAAATAACTGAAGCAGTGGATAGTTGTTATGCAGTGCCTATAGCATATCTAGACCTGGTCAAGGTCTTTGACACTATTCCCCATGCAGGAATTATCAACAGACTTGTAAATCTGAATATAAATCCATATATTGTGCAGTGGATAACCAACAGTTTGACAGAACCCATGTGGTTAGAGTCACAGATGCCACCTCGGAAAGCAAAAAAGTTACCAGTGGTGTACCACAGGACTTTGTTTTGAGCCCTATCCTATTTGATATCTATTTCTCAGGCCTTCAGACCAGCACTCCTGGCCTATAGTTAACTAAGTTTGTAGATAGCTGTTAATTGGGCGTTGTTATTCAATCTTCAACTGACTCACAATTGCTCTAACTTGGATTAGGCCATGTTAACAATTGGTGCAAGGACAATATTCTCAAATTAAATGTAGAAAACGTCGCATAGTTCATTTTGGTAGACAAAACGGTTTCACATACCATATAGCTGATGCACAACTTCAGTCAGACACTGTTGTAAAGTATCTAGGCACTCTTGTTGATAATTTCTTATAATTGGAAAACCCTTCTTCTGGCTCATCTCACTTCCAAAGCCATTTGCACTAGATCCAAAGAAGTCTTAATTTCTATTTACTTATAGCTCATCTGACCCATTATTTACATAAGACATGTCGGAGTAATAGATTTATATCCAAGTGTATGCCTTATCTGTGGAACAAACTTCCACTACACATTAAGAAGAGTAGCACCCTTTTCACCTTCAAGGTAAAACTAGATAATTGGATGGGCAGCCTCAAATTCTCCCCTAGTTTAACCTGCCTTGCCCTCCTCGAGACAAAAAGGAATGTTTGAATAGAGTTTTTTGGCTAGGCTTGTAGTGGTCTACAGACTGATTGCCTAGTACTTAAATATGAACCTATGAAGGTGGCTATTCTGCTCTACACAAGAAAGGGAATAGCAAGTTGTGTATGAGCCATTTTTAAATCACTTGTGTCAACTAAAGGAACTAACAAGTTTTTACTTTAAAGTATGTATGAAACTGTAACAAGACAGCAGACATGTTAGTGATGGATTAACATGCTAGAAGTTGGCAAATCCAATCTAGCAGGAGCTTCAACAAGAATACAGGTCTCTGTGGACTCCTTTGAGTTTGGGTAGGCTGGCTTTATGCTGATGATTTGTTAGCCTTCTTCACACTTCGCAATCTTAGCTGTGGTGTAGACCCAGTGATGTCTGAGAGATAGGACATACAGTGCAAGTTGTCCTATTATGGTGTAGTTTGAATAATATGGGTCTACTTCACCCTATCGAAGGCCGACAATATCGAAGCTGATATTGTCGGCACCAAAATGTCGAAAGCGAAAGTCATCGCGCATGTAAATGGAAATCTCCGTAAAGGGAGAGTTCCATTTACTGTAATGTAGTGCGATCTCAGAGTTGGTATATTTAAGTAGTGGGGGGTGCAGGGGGGCTTGCCCCCTGCATAGAGCAATTTGTGTTGTGTTTGGGTGTTTTTTTTTCTTTGTGTGTGTGTTCGATGTTCAGGGGTTTCGACATTTTTGTGTTGATTATTATGCTGTCGACAGTTTGAGTTTTCAACAGCGTAATATAAATTCAAATTAGATATAGGACTTAATTTAAGACACATGCATGTTAAAATGTTATATTTAAACCTAGAGATTTACTATTATGAGATTGTAACTAAATTAATCTCTGAAAAGTATGGAAATGGAAAAGAAATGCTGAGGAAAAAAAAAAACTTCACAATAAGATAGCCTGCTACAACAGGCCAAAAACAATTCAACCTAATTCAGCTTTACTGAATGTGGGTAACTGAAACCCACTACACCAAAACAGACAGACACACACACACACACACACACACACACACACACATATACACATATATATATATATATATATATATAGAGAGAGAGAGAGTCATATAAGAAACTCACACAGACTATACAAGCAACGCATATATCACACCAGTGAGGAGCAAAGCGACCAAACTGACCACGTGGGGGCTTCAGCCATCCCAGCTTCCTTCAGCTTATGTACCAATTCCAAAAACGTATCACTTTCAGCAAGCTATATAAACTTAAGGGGCAGGAATATTTTGCAGACCTCCTTCTCTTTTTCCATGTCTTCAATATAGCCAAAATTTGTCAAGCCATAATTTCAGCTATTCGTATTCAGTATACCAGCATTCAGTCAGATGGTCTTCTGGAAACTAAACTTTTCTTACTATAAGAAAACAGTTTTGATACAAAAAATGTTAGATCAATAGACAAGATTATAAAGTAAACATACAAGCTTGGTTCTTAAGGGAAGGAGCAGAGGAAGTAACTCAAAGATCAAACATCACAAACAGATGGGAAAAAGGAATTGTCCTAGGAGGGTCCAGCAGAGGTATTGAACATAATGAGAATGAAGAGTAAGCAGAGACAATAAAAATGTTATATCATGAGTCATTAGTGACCAGTAGGGCAATAATGCACTTTTTATGTGTCTTTGTTCATGCTTCTACAATGTTTTAAATACCTACAAATAACTTTAAATGAATGTCGCAACAATGTATTCCAGGGTGACTCTATAAGAATAATTTATTTGCTTTTAACTGCATTGCAGATCTCACCCAGTAGCAGTACTCATTTTGCTGTAATACAATTCATTGTTTTAATGCCTAATCTATTCATTTCCATTAAACATATGCCTATCTTGTCCATGTAAACCATCATCACATTCTTCTCATATAACTGACTGAAAACAATTCTGATCTTTCTTAACTTTCGTCTTAAGATATTTTTGTTCTCCGGTCTCCTCAAACTCCTTTAAAATGTTCCCTTTCACTCTGTCCCAATTTAACAGATAACATGAGTAAACTAGAAAACTCTGTTACTTTTAAGAAATTAACTAAACTGCATTCTCAGTGTCACAGCATACTGTCTTTAATGCCAGAAAGGCAAGAAAGCTGTGTATTCTATCTCCACACCAAGCATTTAAATACATGATCCAGTACAGATACAGCTGTGTAAAATAATGAGGGAGCTGCACTTCTGAGGTGCCACTGCTCCAAAGACATGCTAAACTGAGGTCCTGTCTGGGTTGGTGGCAGCCTAGATATATTAATATGCACTGGTGCTTCTTAGAAGAAGAAGAGTTGGGTAATGCTTTTTTTTATTATTTATTATTAGAAGAACAACAGTAAAGAACTACAGCAAATGTAGCTCTGTACAGGAAGCATGCAACTTAAATTCAACAAAAATCATGGAAACAGAACTGAATCAGTGCAACCTCCTAACTAGATCTAACAGATAAATAAGAAAACAAAATAAAAGGAGCTAAACAGAGTGCCATACACTGTCCCTGCAAAAACACTCATGAGATGCTTTCAAAACTGGAAATAATACTCTATCCTCCATCATATATTTCATTTTTAGGGACATAATAGTCTCCAAAATTTTATACACTCAGTCTGACATCTCTATAGTTCTTGTTTATTCATAAATTTACACGTGTTTCACTAAATACATCATTTAATTAAAGTGTACATATCTAAGCCTGTATACATATCTAAGCCTGTATGGAAATTTTCATATTTTAATTTTTCTAGAACATCTACTTACCAGGGTAAATTCTACTGTCAACTTGCTGCACCCCAAACTCCAAATAAGAAGGGATTCAGATAACAATTTCTTCTTGATGGAGACATTGTGACCTTCCAAGTTTACTTTCAGGTTTCCTGCTTGTATCATAAATTATTCGTTTACTGCTGTGTTTTGTTTTCTAACCGGAACAGCCAATTTATTTCACACATGTAAACTAGTCACCACTTATTGTTTATCACTCGCAATGTATTTTTTACACCTCGTCCTTATCTTCCCATGAGCACCCTTTAAAGAAAGAATTCATAATTTTGCCATATAAACATTTTCTTCCTCCATTTTAATATACAAAAAAACTTTCAATAAACTAATTTTAGACAATTCTATCTCCAGGCACTCACAGTCCATGCAGCTCTTCCCTATCATCCATTTACTGTAGCAGGGCAGCTTACATGAGTCACCGTATGTGTAAGAACAGAACAGTTTTGCATATTGTAGTTCATTAATGCCCAGAGCTCTTACATTTGCCATCTGCACCACACTGACAGCACTAGTTGTGCACTAGCTGTGTAGTCAGAAGCTGTGTTGTGTGCCTGCAGCACTGTGGTGCATTAAAATGACCTGATGACTCACCTTATTTAATCACACTGAAATGTAATTACACTGCTGAATGTGCTACTTCAGCAGTACAATGAAATGAGTTAAAATTGTGTTACACTGAGTAGCTTAAGCAAGTCACTGCATTGCTTCTCAGTCCAATGTGCTTTTAACGTTATTGCACCATTCTGATGCTACCAATGCTGTTGAGATTATCACAGACCTGGTCAGATTAATGACATGAAATTGCCACTTGTCATTATATCTGCCTCCAATACTGTCCTTGATTAGAAATGCTATAAAGTACAGTTTTGTACCTACCGTAAATGTAGATGTTCGAGTGTACACCCTGCTGCAGTCATCACACTTGGGTTATCCTGTCATCAGGCGGTCCCGCAGTCAGCTGGAATTCCAAAGTCTTGGTCGGTCGCGTCGGTTTGTTTCTTCTTCTCCCGTCAGTCCAGTCGCCAGGGGGTATATATAATGCAACCCATTTTCTTTTTTCTTCAGTTTTCTTGCCCCAGATGTCAGGTGCCCCAAAAAGGGTATCAGTAGTGAAGTACCAAAAACACAAAATTCACAAAAAACACAAATTCCTTCCTTACTGTAAATAAGGTAGGAAAGTATTTGAGAAGGGTTAGAGGGTAGGAGGAGGGGATGGAGGAGTGGTAACTCGGACACTGCAGGGGTATGAACATTAACATCTACATTTATGGGTGAACAAAACTGTGCTGCAGTTCATCTGCTGCAGTCATCTGCAGTCATCACTTTGAATCCCAAAGCTAACTAAAGAGGGTTGGAGGTAGGCTAGAGGAGGCTAGAAGGCTGGAAGGAAGAAGTGAACTGCAGTGGTGAAACCCGTGAGCGTGAAGTGGTAAGTGAAAGTGGTGTGATAGTGTGTGTGTTGGGTGTGTACTGAACTCCTTGGATTTGGAACCCCTTGGATGGTTGGAAGAAGTAGCCTGAGCTAGCTGTTGTTCTGTTAGTCTGGTAGAGTGAGGGGAGGTGGGCATGATGGGTGGTTTCCCATGATAACCATGGTAGCAATGACCTATCCATTTGGAAATGGTTTGAAATGGTTTTGGCCTTCCCTTGAGAAGCTGTATAGGAGCTGTAGCATGGGATACTGAAAGAGCTGGTCAGATTTTTAGTAATTGGTTTGTCAAGTAAAGTTGAGTTGCCTGTGAATGTGAATGGAATGCAGGTGCCCTTGTCTTTGTTCTGTGGAAAGGGGAAGAAGGAATGGGTAAGTGGATGGTTTGATTTAAAAGTCCTTAGGGAAACCAGAGGAGGCATAAGAAAAGGAGTAGTTCTCAGAGAAACATGAAATTGAAAAAAGGTTCCAGGTTCCACTGCCATTGTAGCCTGTAGACTCTTCTAGCTTCTAGCTGAGCAGCAACAGGGGCAGTCTTCCATGATAGGAAGTCCTTTGTGCAACATCTCAGTTTAAATACTGTAGAATGTGAGGCATGTGAGGCTGAAATGTGTCTTGGCCTTTAGATTGGTTCCAGGCACAAAAAACTTTCCATTTGTCGAATAAGCCTTCCTGGTGCTTGGCCTCCTAGCTTTTCCAGAATAATCCATAACTGCTTGGGGGAAAGAGGAGCTGGCTGGATGTTTAGTTGATCATGCAGAGTTTAGGTTTTGAGCTCTTGAGCCTGAAAAGAAATTGTTTTTGTTGTGTTGTGTGAGTGGGGAAATTTGTGCTGTGTTCCATAAGGTCATTGCTTGCCTGCACAGAAGGTAGGAGTGAGTACCCCCCTTTGTGTTTATGTACCACATTACTGTGGTGTTGTTGTCCAGCTTTGTCAGTCATGTAATAGATAGTAATAGATCCTTGAGAGCTCAGAGAGCTTTCTGCACAGCTAGCATCTCTTGATGTGATTGTGCCATTTCTGCATCTGCAGTCCATACACCTTGAATGCTGTGTCCTGCCATGGCCCCCAGGCATAATCCTGTGCATCTGGTGTGTCTGGTTTGCCTGGCTTGAACCTGCAATGAAGCGGAGGTCTTTCTCAAACTTGTAACCTGTCTTCTCCCTCCCTTCTGTGTTGTGAGTGCCCCATTGGTAGGGTTTGTACTGGGCTTTGTTGTTGTCCTCTGCCCCCCTTGGGCATCTGTATTTACTCTCTGACTGTACTGGGGAGCTGGAAAGGACAACCAATTTTTGTTTCAGCTGCTTCTGAGGCGGGGGGGGCTACCTGTCTGCAGGCTGTCTCTTGAAATGTCTGCATTTTGCAGCCTTATCCTCCATTTTCTTTGCTTTCACTTTAGCAGAACTCAAAAAGAGTAGGGAGTATGAGGAAGTTTTGCTTTTATGCTAACATTTTTGTTCCGTTCTTTCACATTTTTCCTCACAAATATAACAGGGTGTAACAACAGCAACAGCCAGGGAGCCTCAGAAAGAAACCCACCCAGTAAGTAGGGTTTGCCCACCCACATGTTGGCAGTGTTACAGCAGTGCATTTCATTCAATTCATTTTGTTTTTTGAGAGTGGTGATTGTTGAGTTTTTTGCTTTGATTGAGAATTGAAGATGCTTAATGCTGTGAAATTGGCATTTTATTTTAGTGCCCTCATAGCTAGAGTGGATGAGGTGTAAATCTTTTCCCCACCTGTTTAGTGCTCTGGAATCCAGAACCCACAGGATACAGGATTTTAGCCATAGAAGCCTTAGCCCCTTGCGACCCTGGGAGATGAGGATGGGTTCTTAGAAATTTCAGCAAATCCAGGCGGGAATAATATCTGTCACTCTTATAATATCTATTGAGAGTAGAAGGCGGAGAAGAAAGGAGGTAGAGAATCAGTCTAAAACTGTCTCTAAAGTAAAATCATCATGGCAAGTAAAAAAAATGGGGGGAATGCAAGTGTCTGTGTTGGGGGAGAGGAAAAAACTCTCTAGTCCTTTCCTGACCAGTGAAAGTGTCCCCTCCTTCCCAGTGAAAATGTTCCTCAGTGTGTGTAAGGAGTTTTCAGGAGTAGTCTTCCGGGAGGAGGGGCCAGAGAATGGAATGGGATCCAGAGTCATCTTCTTGGAGAGAGGAGGAGTCTGAAATGGACCTTGTTCAGAGTGCTGAGAATCTTCCTCTTGTTCAGAGGGCTTGTCAGGAGGGGCTGGGAACCCCTGATTAAAAGGGGGGGAACAAGGGAAGTGATTTGAGCATCGGCTGTTTCTTTGGGCATTTCTTAGGCATGGGGGGTTGAAGGCTGGACTGAAGTGCAGTCTTTGTCTTTTAATAGGAGTCTTATCTCTTTAAATCGGTCTGGCATGGTCTGGCAACCGATAAGCGTTTCAGTAACTCCCTGCCCTTTTCAGCAATGTAAACCGGTTCTTTCAGCAATGTAAATCGGTAGGAGCGTAAGCAAGGTACATTCCTGCAAAAATTCACAGAGTGCCAAGTAAAATTAGATCTGTGGTCTGAAGGGCTGCATCGGAGCCTCACTGAGGGCTGGAGAACCGGAGACCAGACCAGTCGAGGACTCGAGATCTGGCTTAGGCCCAGGCTGGGGCCTCGGCTCCTTATGAACTTGTCCTTGTGTCGGTGGTTATCCTTTTTGTTTTCGGGTGGTCGGTGTTCCCTACCTCCGAATTCATGAATAAAGTTAAAGCGAAGTATGATCGTGCAGTATGAAATAGTAAGCGCCTAACAACTAATTGGCTTATTAAACTCGTGAGCCTAGGCAAAGTATAGTATAAAATGGGTCTGGGCCTAGGCAAAGTATGCAATAAAATGAAATATTATTATTAACTTTTTTCCACAAAATACAATTAAAGACTTTTTTCCCACAGAGGGATGAGGAAAAAGAAAAGACTTGGTCTCAAATTCATATTCGAAAATAGGTCCTCAAATCCCAATTTGAAAAATTCGGCTGTTCGGCCGACCGGCACAGCGGCGGCAAAGCGACTGATTTTGGCATTGGCATTATTAGATATACCCCTGGCACTGGCATCAGGGGGGAAAAGCTTACACTGGCACGGCCTTGGAACCAAGAAAGCAGGCCGCGGAATAGCCGACTGCGGGGCCACCTGACGGCCCAATAACTGGCGACTGGATAAGGAGGCAGGGATGAACGATGAACATCTTACATTCCTTGGCCTTGGGCTACTCTTATTGCAAAATCCTGACTGCTAAGCACTGCCATCTGTTACAGTCCATAAAATCCTTAACTGATTTCTTTCAGCTCTCCCTGGAATCTGTGGTACCTCCACGCTTTGCTGTATTTAAAATAATGCAGAGATCAGTGGGATCTAGACCTATAACAACAATATGATACCTGGTATGTGTGTGCATGGGTGTGCTGGGGTGAGAAGTTGGGTCTTCTGAACTGAAATGCTGTAATTTAGTGGTGTAACTATATGTCAGAATTAACCTTGATGGTAGTAGTTTCAGTGCTTTAAAGGGTTCTATTTCAGTAATACATTTTATAGGTGCCTTAAACAAATGGCTGTGAGAGGCTAAAACTTGACATATTTGAATTCTTTTGTTATCTTATCTATTTTATCAAAATGTACATGTCTTACTGAGTTAGCCTTGGGATTTCTGTGCTGGTATTTAGAACGCATTTTTCTCAGTAGTGAAGATTACTTGCCTTATTAACAGTGCAGAAACATCAGTGTGTTACATTTACTATTTCAAACTGTATAATGATCTAATATTTGAAATGTGAGCCAGTGTACTACATTAATGGAGAATTATTTACTTAGCTGTACTTACTTGGTATTATTTATTTTTATTATGTTTCCGTCTTATTTTCTTTCTTTAGTTTACTCTGTTTCTCTCACCTTGAGATTCATAAAAAGTTACCACTAAGTGTTATTATTATGTTATCTATTCACTCAGAACAGTGTATACTTAGTGTACACAATGTAACCATTCTGGTTTTACTTATTTGAATTCTTTTTTGCATGTGTTTTATAAGCATTATCCTATTATATAAGTTTAACTTTGCATGTCGGTTTGTAAAACTTTTTGTAGATTTGCTTCGTACAGATCAACACTTGTGCCATGTTAATGCAATTTAATTTATTTTAAAAGGATTGGTTTTCATTCACTTAATAGACACTAGCTTAGCAGTCTGGACTCTACCTTCCCACACAAACTAAATGTATACATAAATTGTGCTTTTTGCTGTATGATATATAAGGTTCATAATCTGTGTACTGATTTTACTGAATGCACTGAATATTTGTGATGTATCCTGAACATCCTCAGCTATGTCTTGCATTGATGTATCTACTCTTCCTTTTTACTTCACTGATTTCGGAAATATTCTGTTTTTCATCACACTATGACCATAGGCTTGCCAAACAGACTTATCTTTCCTACACACCCTAAATACATAGTTGAGCTGACCTTTTTTAGCATTCCAAATATAGGGTCATATACTTGAATGTCAGCCTAATAGGTTTCAGTCTTCCAAGAAATCTGTCATAATCTTATGTTGATATTTTTTCTGTCCCATATATCTATCAAGATTATTTTGAAAGAAGTTAATGTGTAACTTCTGACAGTAAGGGAAAACTTTTTCCATAATTTCTGAAGGCATTATGTAATGTTTGTGTCATGTGTTTTTGTATTACTGGTATTTATTTTTAGTATTAGGTTCCCAGGTCTGTTATTAGTTCCCCCTGGAGGTATCTTCCAGAATTAGACTTTTAAAAATAACTGGATCAGACATTACCTTATGCACCAGGCAGTAGTCAGTTTTAAGTAGTCCCTAAGAAACAGAATATAACGATATTCTTGAAGCCTTTCTGAATAGTTCATAATTTCCAGCCCTGTGATTTTTCTAGTAAACAAGCATTATACATTCTTTCAGGTGGCTTGTTGGATGGCTACAAAAAGCAGTATTATATTCAGTAATGGGGCAGATCAGTAAGGTATAAAGTGATGCAGTGATTTTTTGATGCCCTTTAGAAATCACATAGGCTGCAAAATAAGATTTCTTGACTTTGGTAGATAACCACAGCCAGAGCTTTAACTATTGTATGACGTTCTCCCTCACTTCTTAATGATGATGTCATTTTTATGCTTTCGCCAATAACTTTGCAAGTGTAATTCACATTCATTTTGCCAAATCTCATGATGCTACATGTACTGACTTTAAAAGTGAGGTCATTACTAATGCACTAGTGTGTAGGTCATCTTCAATAATTGCTTCATCTGTTATTACAGTAATTATGTTACCAGTTTTGCAGTCATTGGTATCTTTTGTTATCCATACCCCATTTCCCACTTTTTTGCATGAGAAAGAGAGTCCAAAAGTGCAAATATTCCAATAAGAATTAGCTCTAGTACGGAGGTCTGTGAGACATCATTGGCAAGCCCAGCCTTGACTTGTTGTGTCTTGTTGCTTAACCGGTGCTTTACCCATTGAGTTAAGTATGAATTTTTATTTATTGATTTGTCAGTTATTTCCTTATGTGGGATAGTGTTGAATTCCTTAAGAAGTTCAAGATGAACAGAATGCAGTTCCAGTCCTTTATCAAATACTTCTTGTACATCTTCATAGAATGCCACAAGACTCAAAGGCAGGATCTCACATTAAAAACATGCTGTTCTGTATCTGTACTCTCATATTGCTTTTACTGGATGCATTGAATATTTTCATTAAATAATAAAAGTGTCTACGAGATGCCTATGTCTGTAAAGACATTTGTACCATTGTCTCCTTACTGTTCTGAATTTTGAACTAACGTGCTGATGTTCTATGCTACTGTGTATTTGTTTATTGTCTTTTGAACATTTTTTCCAGCACTTTCCTGATTGGCTCAAGAGGCAATAAATCTCCAATAACCAAAAAACATCCAGTGTTTAAGTTCCATTTTTTCATTTACCAGAAGTTTTCTGGATTATTTTTGAAAAATTTGCCTTGTTCTTTTGGAAATTTGCATTTTTGCTTCTTGTCCCAGCCGTAATTGAAATGGGTCAGTTTTTGATTAGTCTGCTATCCAAGTTATAATGAATGAATAATTCAATGATAATACATTCCAGTACGTATGATAATTTAATTCTTGTTTAGTTCTTGCGCAGGGTGAATCTTTGCCAAGATGTTAAAGTATGTTAAAATTCCTGTCTAAAACAGAATACCATCTACTCGTGAGTGCTAAGGAAGTTGTTTTTTTTCTTGGCAAATACTTTTCTTAACTTGCATATTTGGTAAATTTAGGAGAAGGATGTTGACTTTCATCAGCTGGACCTAAATGACACAGAGCCTGCATCACGTAGCAGTACAAGAAGGGTGATTCACTTTACCAGTGGTGAAATTACTGAAGAGTCAAGTTCTGATGAAGAGGAGATTGAGGATGTGAGAATTGAGTTCCAGGAAGCAGACACAGTGAGTAGACTCAAAACAGTAAAACAGCATTTGGCATTACTGGCTGATCAAATTACATGACAGGTATGGGTAAATCTTTTATGTTGGAGAACGAAAGTTCACAGTCTGAGAACAAAGTTTCCATTTAGTGCCACTAGAGACAGTGCAGTATCACATAGCTGATGTTTCCACCCTCACCAAGAGAGTTCATATCCAGGAAGCATTGTAGTACCATACAGACAACTGATTATATCGCAAGCCCAGACATTCCTCTAAGAGATACCAATACCACTTCTAATTCAGAACATAGTTATACACAAATCTTATTGTGATATTATGTTATTGTCCTACCTGGAGGACCTTATTATTCTGTATATACCTTTGCTGAGGTGGTGAGTTATGGAATTGCACTGTGAAATGTGGATTTGGGGGGTCTGTTTTTTTTTTTCCTGAAATGCATAAATATAAAATATTCATGACTTTAAGGTTTATTCATGTTTCCATTTAAATGATGCCGTCGAGGCCTTTAATGGTAAACGGTCACTCATAGCATAATCTGGTCATGTTTTGCCTACTGCTGTTCTTACATTTTAGTGTTACTCTTTAGTTAGCTTTTATATCAAATCTTTATTACATTCTGGAAACACCTGTGATACTTCTGTTAATAGTTACTTCAGGAAACTATTTAAATTTTTTTGTGAAGCTTCAAACAATTTATCACCCTAACTCTCTTTTATCAGCTTATAATTTTATTTGAGAAGTTACTGCCACTGTTGCCTGCTGTGATGTATATAAATTTCAAACTCTAGATCTATATTAATTTTCTATTTTTTGCTAATGGGATAAGTGAACTGGTAATCAAGAATTCTTTTTTAAGCCATGACCCAGACCATACGGGGAAGAGTAAATATTAAATATATTACTCAGTTTAAGACGGCAGTTAATCAGCATTTTTGTGAGAGGTGGGAAGAAAATGGATAGCTGAGAGAAAATCCACTCAGACATTATGAGAACATGCAGACACCATATAGACAGTGATCTGACCATCAAGATTGAACCCCATACCCTGGAGGTGTGACATAGAAGTATCAACTACTGTGCTGTCAAATTGCTTAGTTGTTTCTCATTACCGTTGATGTATTTTTTTATTTAAACAAGAAATATCTTTATTGAATTATCAGCTATGACATAGGCAATCATATATTTATATAAATGAAAACAAATAATATTGACATATTTTTAGTTGCAAAAGTATACATTACATATAATCTTTTCTACAGTCATTGTCAATTAAATGTTATAATACTCATTCAATTCCTGCCTTCACCTTCAACATTTGCAGTCTACCTGAGGAAGAATTCTTTGAAGTCTGTTTAGGGTGTAAAAATACCTATGCAAACACTTCCAAGCAAAAATCCTAAATCCTCTAGACTTTGTTGCATATTTGGAAGCCATACATATATCCTCCAATTTCTTTGTAAAATTACTTACCCCGTTTCTCGTCCCAGTCCTTTCTAACCTCTGACTGATTCATATAGTTACATGCAGTATTTTATATGCCCTACTAATTATCCCTTTTAACAGCAATTTCTATTCTTCTTCTCCTTCTTTCGGCTTTTCCCGGTTAGGGGTTGCCACAGCGGATCACCTGTCTACTCATGATTGGCAGTGGAGTTTTACGGTGTTGAGTTGCCAGCCTTTCACAGAAGGCACACACACACACACACACACACACACACACACACACACACACACACACACACACACACACACACACACACACACACACACACCTAGGGCCAATTTAAAGTGTCCAATCCACCTACAGCATATCTTTGGGATGTGGAAGGAAACCAGAGCACCCATAGGAAACCCATGCGACCACAGGGAGGACATGCAGACTCTGCACAGAAGGCAACCCAGCCAGGAATCGAACCGGAGAACCTCTTGCTGTGAGGTGGCAATGCTAACCGCTGTACCACCGTGGCCACCCAGCAACTTCTATTCTAGATTCTACTAAAAACTCTACCAATGCTGGTCTTTCAATTAGGATCCCCCTATTTCTTTCTCTTTGCCTATACTTTGATATCAATCCTTGATAGGGAAGGCAGTCTTTAGCCTGTAGTCTAGATGTATTTTTGGTCTCTTCCCATTCTATTTCCTTTCCCTGTCTAATTATTTGCTCCCAATACCTTGGTTCTTTTGCCAGTTTTCTCCAGTAAATTCCAGCCCCTCTTGCCTATTCTTTGTACCCTAATTACACTCATCCCTATTGGCAGAATCTCCTTTCTCCATTCCTGTGTTGGCTTAGATCTTAAAATGCATTCTGCTACTTTATTAATATAATATTCTGTATGGTTATTATTCTCGTTAAGGATCTGCATCAAAATCCCAATTTCTCCTTATTTCTTGAGCTTTCCCTATCTTTCCTCATCATCCCTTTCCACTTTGAATTATAGCTTCCTGCCTGTGCTCTGTGTAGTAGCCTTGACGATGTAGCTCTGAGATACCCCTTCAGATCAGGTGATCCCAAACCACTTTATTTTATTGGAAAGATGTAACTTATCCAACTTGACTTTTGCCCTCTTCCCCTCCCAGATAAAATCATTCAACTCTTTATTAGTAGCTATGCACAAATTGTCCTCTGGTTGATAATAATATGCCTGATCTGTGTATACAACTAAAGGGACTAAAACATTTTTACTGCTTGTATCTTGCTATCCATATCCATAAAACATAGCTTCCAATTTCTCACTTTTCATATTATCTTTTATTTAATCTCTTCCCACATCCTTTGCTGCCATAACAGAATCATTTTTAACTCATACTCTTAAA